>NC_056738.1:198207997-198475497 GCF_019279795.1 Protopterus annectens
GAGGGTGGGAATGTAAGAACAAAAGGCGAGATGAACACTCCACATGGAAGCGTTATGGTAAGGACATAACTTCTAAATGTGAGAGTGTTCAATCTCCGCTTGTTCTTACACCTGGGTAGCGTCCTAGCTCCATGTTCCTGAGGAACTCACGGGAGAACGTTCTTGAGCACAGTGGAACCAAAGGTTGCCCTGTCCCTAGAAACCCTGTCTACCTTGTAATGAGAAATGAATGTATGTGGTTTAGACCAAGTGGCAGCTGCACAAATAGTGTCTAATGGTAAGCGAGCTGCATGAGCCAGGGATGTAGATACTGATCTTGTAGAGTGCCCCTTGGGTTTGACAGGTAAAGTTTGTTCCGAAGTAGCATAAACAAATATAATGCGATCAGTTAGCCATTTGGAAAGGGTTCGTTTAGTAACTGCTATACCTTTCCTGCTGTCTGCAAAGGCTACAAAAAGTTGATCTGTTTTCCTGTGATCCTTTGTTCTATCCAGGTAAAAGCTAAGTTGTCTACGAACATCCAACTTGTGTAACATATACTCCAACTTATTGGAGTGGTTTTTGAAAAAGGTAGGGAGCTCAATGGATTGATTAATGTGATTAACGGAGCAAACTTTGGGGAGAAAGGACGGATTAGTGCGTAGAGATACTCTGTCAGAGTGAAAGATCAAATAAGGGTGTTTAATAGAAAGAGCCTGAAGCTCTGACACCCGTCTAGCCGATGTAATGGCCACCAAAAAGAGGGTCTTCCACGACAAATATTTCAATGGACAAGAAGAGGCTGGTTCAAACGGTGGTAGCATCAATTTAGATAATAAAAGGTTCAGATTCCAAGGTGATGTAGGAGTTCTAACTGGTGGTCTAACATGGAAAGATCCTTTCAGAAAGGCCTTACAAAGTCTGTGAGCCATAATAGGAGCCCCAAATTCTTCCTCATGAAAGTTGGAAATGGCAGCCAATTGCACTCTCAAAGTGGCAGGAGAAGCTCCTTGGTGGAACAATTCGGTTAAAAACTCCAAGATCTTATTTAAGGGAGCTATAACAGGGTCCAATTGCTGTGTATTTGCCCAGTAAACAAAACGCTTCCATTTACTAGTGTAAGTCTTTGTAGTGGAAGCTTTATGAGAAGCCACTAGTATATTCTGAACTGCAGGTGAAAGAAGATCAGACCTGGCTAAGTAGGGAAGCGGAGCAGCCAAGCTGCTAGTTGGAGTGACAGTAGCGAGGGGTGGGGAGCCCCTGACGAGTGGGTCAGTAGATCCGGCTCTGGGTCCAGGATCCAGGGTTCCCGAATGCGGTGTGCCAGAAGAAAGGGAAACCAGATTTGACGAGGCCAGAATGGGGCAATGAGGATAATCGTCCTTTGCAGGTTGTTGGCTTTCTGCAGAAACTTTGCAATCAGGGAAAGGGAGGAAAAGCGTACAGGAGACCGGGGCCAATCGTGAACCAGAGCGTCCCTGGGGACTTCCCTGGAGGGTAATAGGGCAAAATAGCTTCTGCATTTGGCGTTCATTGGAGCATAAACAGATCGCAGGAAGGCTGGCCCCATTTGCGAAAAATCTCCTTCGCAACTGACTGTTTGAGGGACCACTCGTGAGGCAACAGGATTGCTCTGCTCAACCTGTCGGCTATGACGTTGGATGACGCCGGGATGTGCGTTGCAATCAGAAAGCGACCCGTGGACTCCGCCCATTGCCAGATTCTCATGGCCTCTCTGCATAGCTGATAAGACTTGGTTCCCCCTTGTTTGTTTATGTACCAGACTACGGACATGTTGTCCGTCTGAACTGCAATAGTCCCTAGAGGAAGAAGGGGAGCAAAGTGTTGCAACGCTAGAAACACTGCCCTCAACTCTAGAACATTGATGTGCAGATTGTACTCTAAAAATTGGTCCATTCGCCTTGGACTGTCTGTCCCTGAAAGATGCCCCCCCACCCTATCAGGGAAGCGTCTGTGGTCACCGTAGCTGTCGGCGTGGGTAGCACAAATGGTCTTCCACTGGAAAGATTGCAAGTCCGGAGCCACCAGGCTAGGTGTGATTTGCATGTGTTTGTGATTAGAATTTTGTGTGTCAGAGGTAGCTGTTGGAACGACCATTGTGCAAACAGTAGCCATTGTAGAACTCTCATGTGCAATCTTCCCAATGGTATCGCAATGAGAGAAGCTGCCATGAGACCCCAAAACCTTCAGAACCAGTTTTGCTGGGGATTTTCTGGATGACAGAAGAAGAGATATGTGGCTTTGTAGTGAGGCTATCCTTTCTGGAGGAAGTCTTAGAATTAAACGATGCGTATCCAATTCTGCTCCTATGAATGAGATATGCTGTGATGTCTGTAGTAAAGATTTTTCGAAATTTACGGAAATTCCGAGATGAGCACAAAGCTGCAGTGTGTAATCCCTGGCCTGAATCAGTTGACGCTGGGTGGTGGCAGAAAGGAGCCAGTCGTCCAGATACGGAAACACCTGGAATCCCAGGCGTCTCAAGTGAGACGCTACCACTGCCATGCATTTGGTGAAAACCCTGGGGGCTGAGGTCAGACCAAAGGGCAGGGCTCGAAACTGAAAGTGGCTGGCTCCCAGCTGGAAGCGCAAGTGATCCCTGGACGCCCTGGCCATTTTGATGTGGTAGTATGCGTCCTTCAGATCTATTGAGCACATCCAGTCGTCCTTCTGTAAAAATGGAAGGATCGATTGAAGCGTGACCATCCAGAACTTTTCTTTCTTGACGCAGGTATTGAGATTGCTTAGGTCCAGAATCGGCCTCCAGTCCCCTGTCTTTTTTGGAACTAAAAAGAACCTTGAGTAAGTTCCGAATCCTCTTTGGTCCGCTGGGACTGGTTGGATTACTCTTTTTTCTAGCAGCTTTGAAATTTCTATAGCTGCAGGGTCTCGCAGATGGGGCGGCACATCTGGGAGTCTTTTCTTCGGAATTGGGGTCAATAGGAAGGGTATTCTGTAGCCTCTGGTAACAACGCTTGTTACCCAATTGTCTGATGTAAGATTTTGCCAGGCCTGAGGGTATAAAGCTAAGCGACCCCCGACTGCCTCCAGAGCAGGACAGTCGGGCCTCCTCTCAGGAGTGCTGGAAAGGTTTCCCAGGGGGGGTATCCCTGTCACCTTGGTTTTGCGGACCCCCTCTGCCGCCAGGGCGGCGTCTTCCACCTCTGCCCCCTCCTCTGCCTCTAGAGGGGGCATCACCCTGTGTGCCTGGGAAAGAGCCTTGGGGTTTTCGAAACCACATTTTTCCACCACGTTGCCCTTTGGGGTACGGTCTGGATGGGGTGGAAAAACGGACTCCGACAGCAGACAGAGTCTTTCCCTCTTGCTCACACCGGGTAAGGGTCTCCTTTACTTTGGGGCCAAAGAGACTGGCACCATCAAATGGGGCGTTAGTAAAGGAAGACTTGAAGGCTTCCGCAAATGAACATAAGCGCATCCAGGATTGTCTACGCAGAGCAATTGCTGAAGCTGCTGCCCTACTCGATCCTTCGGCTGCGTATGAGATCAGCCTCATGGACGAGTTTGCAATAGATGTAAGGGTATTGAGATGTGCTGTAACCTTTTCTGAAACAGCAGCATCTGTAGTACCCTGGAGGGTATCTCCCAACTCTTTGATTAGATCCCTCTGTAGCCGTGTGAAGTGGGTCAAATAGTTCAGGGATCGCATAGAAAAAGCCGCTGAACTAAAAATGCGCTTCCCATACCTGTCCATAGTCCTAGAATCTCTGTTAGGCGGATGGACAGATGAGGAAGATTCAGACATCTCCTTTTTCGTGGCCGCTGCCACCACCATAGCGCCCACTGGCACTCCCTTTGTCAGATAAGCCTTATCCTGAGGGGCAGTAATATATTTGTTAGGCTTTCTAGGGACTGGCTCCACCATGTCAGGCGTCTCCCACGCCCTTCGAGCAATCAGCTCCATCAACTCATCGAAGGGCGGAGTGACCCAGGAGGAGGAAGGGCGAGCACCGAATGCCTTCAGCAAGACTGACTCATCCTCAGAAGGGGGAAGGGATTGCCAATCACCTCTCTGCTTTAGGATCTCCAGGATGTCAGAAAAAGAGACATCCTCTGAGGGTGACTTTGGGGACCCTTCTGACTCATCCCAGTCAGTGTCCGATGTCAATGATTCTTGTGGAGAATCTAAGTGTCTCCTCTTACACAATCCTTTCCTCGGAACTTCCTCGGGGGGGCATCTGAAGAAGCCTCCGAGGAAGAGGGGGCACCCTCCAGGGGTGGTTGAGACACAGGTGCTCGACGCTTAGATGTAGCCGTGGGTGCAGAGGAGGATAACGGTCCTTTATGGGAAGGAGAAGCTGTTTCTGCTGAAGTGGTTGTCTGAGTAGACAACACCTTCCTCATGAGGTCGAAGGCCCCCGGGTCCCGAGTCGAGGTATCTCCCGGTTCCGAGGAAATCGGAAGAATCCCCGAGACAGGCACCGAAGGCATCGACCCCGAGGACGGAGCCGAGTCGATCCGAGCCGAGGCCCCGAGAGGGAGCGTCTGAACCGAAACATCGGTCCGACTCTCAGTCCCGGATCCAAGGATGGATCTTCGGCTCCGAGACTCCAGTACCGGTTCCGACGGAGTCGAGGTGAACGGAGCCGACCGAGAGAAAGACTGTTCTGGCACCGAGGGCTCTATAATCACCAGATCAGCCTCTCCCGGCTCCGAAGACTGGATAGGTTTCGGAGGAGGAACAGGTGGAGATAAGGGAAGGCCTTCGAGTCTCGACACCAACTGGGAGGAGACAGAGATGAGCTTGGATAAGGCCGTATTTTCCATTAATTTCTGCACCACGCGGTCTACATCTGTGTCGGAGAGGGGCCTGGAAGAGCGCGTCGAAGGAATCGAAGACGGAGCCGACCTCAACAGTGCCGGGAGGAGCTCTGTCACGGTTCCAAGACTCGAGGCTCGAAACTGACAACAGTTCAACACTCGGCCCCGAAGTCTGTGGAACCGGTGATCGAACTTTAACTGAAGAGCTCGGAGCCGATGACCTGGGCTCCGACGTCTTCGATTCCTTCGAGGATTTGGATGTCTGGTCTGATGCATCCAGAGCCTCTTGAAAAGTAGGTTTTAGAAGACCCCTATCCATAAGTTTCCTGCGCCTATCTGTCATGACCCTTCCACTGAAAGAATGACATATTGAGCAGTCTTCTTGCAGATGGAGAGGGCCAAGACAGTAGACGCAGGAACTATGATTGTCTGTGACAGACATTTTCTGTCCACAATGGCACCGTTTGAAGCCTGATTTAGCTTTTTCAGACATGTTACAAAGTCAAATCCAGTAAACAGTGAAATAGCCAGAACAATTGTCCAATCCAGTAAAAATTTGTCAAATCCTTTAAAATAGTCAAATCCAATAGTCAAATCCAGTAAAGTTAAAGGGTGGGGTAGGCCCCGAGGGAATAACTCTAATAAAGTATATAAAAACTATATACGGAACCAAGAAACCCTCGATACACTACTCACACACACAGTCAACTTTAAGAAAAAGTTTTATAAGAAAAATATAAGAAATAATTAATCTTAGCTTTGAGGTGGTCCGAGCTCATCAAAAATGATGCGAATGTTGCAGCGGCAAACTAGATCTGAGGTAAAGGCAGAGGGGGATTGTGGGAGTTAGGTTGGTCTCGAGCTTCTTCTCGATGCAGAGCTTGCCAAGCGGCCGACACGGAGCCGAGGATCGGCTCCGAACCCAGGTGTAAGAACAAACGGCGAGATTGAACACTCTCACATTAAGTATTTTCTCCTGGTACTAGATTTTCTGGCCTCCTACAGGACACTGGGTACGTCCTCTGAGTATAGGTGCTTAAAAGGGATCAGAACCCTATCACTCACAGTATCTGTTTGAGATTAAGTAGGTGGGAGTGAATAAGGAATCCCCTTGTCTTGTGTGAGTAGGTTGAAGCGGTGAGGTAACCTGTGGGGATTGCCCTGGACTAAGCAATACAGTAGGGGAAACCAATGCTGTCTTGGCCAAAAAGGAGTTTCCAGCAGGATTTTTGGTCTGCTCTTCTGCGTTTTCCGGATGACTTTGTGAATCAGTGGCAAGGGAGGGAAGGCGCAGAGGAACATTCTCTCCCATGGAAAGGAGACAGCGTCCATACTCCATGCTCGTGGATGAGGAAGCCTTGTGCAGAAGAGGGGCATCTGTTTGTTCTGGTGGGATGCGAACAGATCTGCCTGAGGAATACCCCACCTGTGAATTAGATCCAGAAATACTTCTCTGTGAAGCATCCATTCGTGGGAGTGTGTCAAGGTTCTGCTGTGAGTGTCTGCCATCCCATTTTCTTCTGATGAGATGTAAACTGCCGGCTGCAAGTGAATTTGAAGTGCTGCTGCCAGGGACCATATCTGTATAGCCAGGCTGCAGAGTGGGTACGACTTTGCTCCCCCTTGCTTATGTACCACAGGACAGTCATGTTTGTCTGTGATGATCTTCAGGGTGCCTGGCAAAAGGATGTCTTGGAAGGCCTGCATAGCCAAAGATAGGCCCTTTAGCTCTTTGAGGATGATGTGGTCCTCCCTTTCTTGAATGGTCCCCACTCCCCCTGTACTTTGTGCTGATTGCTGGCGTGGTGAAGGATGGCTCCCCAACCTAAATCTGACACGTCTGTGAATAGATGCTGTTTTGGTGGGGGAATCTGCAGGGGTACCCCCTTGATGGAGGGTAATGGTGGCAATCCACCAAGAGAGTTCCCGTTTTAAACAGGGAAGGGGAGGACGTTTTGTTTCCAAGGGATGGGAGTGTTGGCTCCAAGAGTTTCTCAAGAGCCACTGAGCCAGAAGCAGCAGACTTAGAAGAAGCTTCTACAGCGTCATAGCTGCACTTAATGGAGTGTCTGATCACTTGAAAGACCGTGGAAATAAAGGTATTTAATTGAGCCTTAACAGGAGATTCCGGGACCTCTGACAGAAAGTACAGTTGTGTACACATAGCATAAATGTAGATGTTTGAGTGTATTCACTGTTGCAGTCATTACATTTGGGTTATTTGCTTGCAGGTAGCCCTCAGCCGACCTGATTATCAAAGTCTTGGGTCATGTGTCAGTTGCTGTCTCTTCTTCCATGACATCAGGTAGTCAGGGGTATAAAGCATGCAGCCGACGCCATTACATCAGTTTTTCTTGCCCAATATGTCAGGTGCCCCCATAATGGGAAGCAATTATATACAAGGCTACACCGCCAACAAAAAGCAAATACACCAGAAAGCTTAAATACAGTAAACAAGAAGAGCGGTATAGCCAATAGAAGTCAGGGAGCTGGAGGGAGAGTAACCAGGACTGCAAAAGTGAATACACTCGAACATCTACATTTATGGAAAGTATACACAACTGTACTATGTTCTTCGTGTTTCACTGTTGTAGTCACTACATTTGGTTAGATTTCCAAAGCTAAGGAAGGGAGAAGGCAGTTAAAGAGCATTAGGACAAGCTATTAGGCCCTGCAAGACCGTGGCAAAACCAGCTCTGGATTTAGAAAAAATAGGCAAGTGGTAATGTTTGGTGAAGGTATGAACAGAACTCCAGGTAGCAGCTTGTAGGATGTCCCTGGTAGGAACACCACTGAGAAAGGCTGCTGAAGTAGATGCAGCCCTTGTGGAATGAGATCTTATCCCCTGTGGGGTAGGTTTTCCATGGTTCTTGTAGCAGAAATGAATGCAATGGCCTACAAATTTAGAAATTGTTTGCTTTCAAATGGCCTTCCCCTCTGCCCCTGCAGCAAAGGTAACTAACAGCTGTTCAGTTTTCCTGAGAGGGTTAGTCCTGTCCAAATAAAATCTAAGTTGTCTGTGTACATCCAAAGAGTGCAGTATTCGTTCTGTGGATTAGAAAAGAAGGTTGGCAAATGAATGGACTGATTAAGGGCCACAGTGGATACCACCTTGGGCACAAAGGAAGGATTGGTCCTGAGGGACACCCTGTCTGCGTGGAAGATGATGAAGGGCTCCACTGCCATGACGGCCTGTAATTCAGACACTCTTCTTGCTGAAGTGATGGCTAGAAGGAAGGCTGTTTTCCAAGAAAGGAATTTCAACTTTGCAGTTGCAGCTGGCTTAAAAAGGAGGTAGAGTGAGCTTTTCCAATACAAAGTTAAGGTCCCAGGCTGGGGTAGGGGCTCTCCTGGGTGGTCCTAAATTTTTGGCCCCTCTGAGGAATTGCTTCAGCAGGAAGTGAGAGAAGAGGGGTGGCTCAGTATTATAATGTGCTGAAATGGCTGAGGCATGAATTTTAATAGAAGAGATGGAAAGGCCCTTGTGAAGCATCTCTGTTAGGTATTGAAGAATATGCGGTAAGCTGGGCACTGTTGTGCCCATCCCCTGAGTGTGGCTCCAGGAACAGTATCTTTTCCACTTTTCAGCAAAGGATTTTCAAGTACTAGGCCTCATTGCCTCCAGAATGACATCCAGCACTTGCTTACTGAGGGATGGTATTGGAGAGCTCAGGCAATTAGCCAGGCTGCAAGGTTCAGGGTTTGAAGCTGGGAGTGCAGAATCTGGCCCTCCTGCTGGGACAGCAGGAAAGGGGTCTGAGGCAGATGCCATGGTTTCAGCAGTGACATACTGTGCAAGAGAGGGTACCAGTGTTGGCGTGGCCAGTCTGGTGGAATAAGTATTATCCTTGGTTTGCCCTGTTTGATCTTTAGTAGAACTTTCGAGAGGAGAAGCAGAGGGGGAAAGGCATAAACTGAGAGGCTTTCCCAGGTGAAGGACAGGGCATCCATTTTCTAAGCTTGTCTGTGGGGAGTGCTTGGGCAGAATTTGTCCAATTGGTAGTTATGAGGGGAGGCAAACAGGTCTATCTCTGGGCTCCCCCATTTGTTTCTCAAAATGTTGAATATCTTTGGTTCCAGTTTCCACTCATGTGGGTCCATGAGATTTCTGCTTAGGTCATCTGCCAGTGACTTTAGCTTGCCTGGCAGGAACTGAGCTTGTAGGTGCACTTGGTAGCTCAAGGCTGTGTTCCACAGAGCCATGGCTAGTCATCAGAGAGGGTATGAGTGGGTTCCCCCCTGCTTGTTTATGTACCAAATAACAGTGGTGTTGTCTGTCTTTACCAATAATTGTCCTGGAACAATGTGGTCCTTGAAGGCTGTCAGAGAATTCTGTACAGCTAACATTTCTTTCTGATTGATATGCAGGTGCATTTGACTCTGGTTACATTTGCCCTGAATGCATTGCCCTGCCAAGTGGGCCCACCATGCATAGTCTGATGCATCTGTTAGGGTTTGGGCGGCAGGGGGTAGAGTGAATGGCAGTCCCTTGTTGTGGTAGCAGGCCTCTGCCCACCAAAAGAACTCTGTCTTTATACAAGGAATGATAGGAAGCATTGATTCCAGGTCCTGAGAATGTTGACACCATAGGCTTTTTAGATACCATTGTAGTTTCCTCATATACAGTCTTGCATAAGGAATTAGTAGGATGCAAGGGGCCATGAACCACAGGGCTTGCAGTATTTTCCTTGCAGATAGCTGGGTCTTTGTGGCCAGTAGTTTGAAGTAGGCTGTCAAATAAACTTGTTTCTTTAGCGTGAGGTAAGCCATCTGGGAAGTTGTGTTCAAACTTGCTCCCAGGAATACAATTTGTTGGCAGGGTACTAGGTGAGATTTATTTTCGTTTATGGTGTAGCCCAGTGAGGTTAGCAGCTTCTTTACAAATGCCAGATGATTCAATAGTGTGTCCTGGCTTTCTGCCTGAATGAGACAATCGTCCAGGTATGGGTATATTTGAATATTTCATTGCCTGCAGAATGCAATGACTGGAGCTAGGCACTTTGTGAATACCCTGGGCGCAGTAGATAAGCCAAAGGGCAGTGCAGAGAAAGTACAGTTGTGTACATTTACCATAAATGCAGATGTTAAGAGTGTATTCACTGTTGTAGTCATCACATTTGGGTTATCTGCTTGCAGCAGCCCTCAGTAGGCCTGATTAACAAAGTCTTGGGTCCTGTGTCGGTTACTGTTCCTTCTTCCGTGATGTCCGGTCGTAAGGGGTATAAAACATGCAGCCGACGCCATTACATCAGTTTTTCTTGCCCTAGATGTCAGGTACACCCCTAATGGGAAGCAATTAAATCTATAAATAAACAAGGATATACCTCCAACAAAAAAAGCAAATACACCAAAAAGCTGTTGGAGCATAGTAAAGGAGAGTAGAGGGATAGCCAAAGAAAGTAAGGGGGCTGGAGGGAGGGTAAAGTACAGTTGTGTACCTACCATAAATGTAGATGTTAGAGTGTATTCACTGTTGCAGTCATTACTCTTGGGTTATCCTGCTGGCAGGCTACCAGCAGTCGGCCTGAATTTCAAAGTCCTGGTCCGGAGTCGGTTGCTGTCGCCTCTTCCCTGACGTCAGTGCGCCAGGGGCATAAAAGATGCAGCCAATGCCATTTTCTTCAGTTTTTCTTGCCCCAGATGTCAGGTGCCCCCCAAAGTGAAGGCTAAATAGATTATGCCAATAAACATGCATGCACTAAAGTAAACATTTCCTTCATCTACAAGCAAATACACCACATAGGTTGTATAGAATACAGAAGTACAGATAAAACCCAGCAAACTAAAGGGGGAAGGTGGGAGGGTAACCTGGACTGCAACAGTGAATACACTCGAACATCTACATTTATGGTAGGTACACAACTGTACTATGTTCATCGTGTTTCACTGTTGCAGTCATTACTCTTGGGTTGAATCCCAAAGCTGAGGATGGGTGGTTGGGCTAAATAGGATTAGGAGAGGCTATGAGGCCCTGCAATACTGCAGTGGCAAAGCCTGCTCTGGATTTAGAGTAGAGGGGTAAGTTGTAGTGCTTTGTAAAAGTGTGCCTTGAACTCCAAGTTGCAGCCTCTAAGATGTCTTTGGTTGGTACTCCTCTGAGGAAGGCTGCTGAAGTGGCTGCTGCTCTGGTTGAATGTGACCTAATGCCCTTAGGCACTGATTTGCCATGCGGTGAGTAGCAGAAACAAATGCAATGGCCTATCCATTTTGAAATAGTCTGTTTTGAGATGGCCTTTCCTTGTGATCCTGCAGCATATGCCACTAAAATTTGCTCATTCTTTCTGAAAGCTTTAGTTCTGTCCAAGTAGAAGCGTAGCTGTCTGTGTATGTCCAAAGAATGCAGAAGTCTCTCCCCCTTCTTCTGTGGGTTTGGATAAAAGGTAGGCAAGTGAATGGTTTGATTAAGGGCCACACTGGACGCCACATTAGGCATAAATGTAGGGTTTGTCCTCAGAGAAACCCTGTCTTGATGGAAAATGATAAAAGGTTCCACAGCCACGAGTGCCTGTAACTCCGAGACTCGTCTTGCAGAGGTTATTGCTAGGAGCAGAGCTGTTTTCCAGGATAAGAATTTTATATCAGCTGTTGAGGCTGGCTCAAAAGGAGGCAGTATGAGTTTTTCCAGGACATAAATGAGGTCCCATGCAGGTATTGGTGCTCTCCGTGGAGGTCTTATGTTTCTGGTCCCTCTGAGGTACTGCCTTATTAAAGGATGAGAAAAGATAGGTGGTTCCATATTGTAATGGGTTGAAATGGCAGAGGCATGAATCTTAATTGATGAAAAGGATAGGCCTTTGTCCAGCATCTCAGTTAAATATTGTAAAATCTGAGGAATATTTGGTATAAACATGTCAATGCCTTGTTCCAAGCACAGAATCTCTTCCATTTTTCTGCATAAGATTTTCTGGTACTGGGCCTCCTCTCCTCCAAGATAACATCCATTACAGCTTTGGAGAGAGGAGTGTTCTGAATGGCTACATTATCCGCCATGCTGCCAGATTTAAGGTCCTGAGTTGGCTGTGCAGGATCGGATTGTTTTGTTGGGTCAGTAAGTGAGAAGTTTGAGGCAATGTCCAGGCTGGACCTTCAGACAAGTTCTTTACGACTGGGTACCAGTGCTTGCGTGGCCAGTCTGGGGCAATCAGTATCATTTTTGGCTTCTCTTGTCTGACCTTTAGGAGTGCCTTGGGGAGGAGAGGCAGTGGAGGAAAGGCATATACTATTAGGTTTTTCCAGCTGAAGGATAGGGCATCCACTTTCCATGCTTGCTTGTGATAAATCCTCGTGCAGAATCGCTGTAGTTGGCAGTTGTGAGGGGAGGCAAATAGATCTATGTCTGGGCATCCCCATTTCCTTGTTATCATGCAGAAGACTTGTGGATCCAGTTTCCACTCGTGGGGATCCATGAGGTTTCTGCTTAGTTCATCTGCCAGAGTATTTATTTTTCCTGGCAGGAACTGTGCTTGCAAGAAATTGATAAGTCAATGCTGTGTCCCACAAAGTCATGGCTTGTTTGCAGAGGGGGTAGGAATGTGTGCCTCCCTGATGATGTACCACATGACTGTAGTATTGTCAGTCTTTATCAGTAGTTGTCCTGGATGAAGTAGATCCTTGAAAGCTGTCAGGGCATTTGGAACAGCTAGCATCTCTTTTGGATTGATATTAAGATGCATCTGGCTTGCGGGCCATGTGCCCTGAATACATTTTCCTGCCATGTGGGCCCCCCAGGCATAATCTGGCACGTCCGTTGTTAGTGTCTGCCTGGCTGTAGGTAAAGTGAATGGCTGTCCCTTGTGGTGACAGGCCTATGCCCACCATCGAAACTCCTGTTGCAGGCAGGGAATGAGGGTAATTAATGTTTCCAGGCTGTGGCAATGTTGAGTCCAAACACATTTTAGATACCATTGTAGTTTCCTCATATGCAGTCTGGCATATGGAATTATCAGAATGGAGGATGCCATGAAGCCCAAAGCCTGCAGAATTTTTCTAGCAGATAACTGGGTCTTTGTTGCCAACATTTTGAAGAAAGAAGTCAGTTGCCTTTGTCTGGCGTGAGATAAGCCATCTGGGCAGTTGTATTTAAGTTTCCACCCAGGAATATTATTTCTTGAGAGGGTACTAGTTTTGATTTCTTTGCGTTTACTGTGTACCCTAGGCAAATTAGTAATCTTTTTACAAACACCAGATGCTTTAGTAGAACGTCTTTGCTCTCTGCTTGAATAAGGCAGTCCAAGTAAGGATATATCTGAATTCCTCTTTGTCTGCAAAATGCAATTACTGGTGCCAGGCATTTTGTGAAGACCCTGGGTGCAGTAGATAAGCCAGAGGGCATTGCAGAGAATTGGTAATGCATTGAGCCAGCTATGAATCTGAGGTATCTTCTGCAAGACTGTCTGATTGGGACATGCAGGCATGCCTCTTTTAGGTCCAAAGTTATGAGTCAAGCCTTCTTGCCCAGCATGGGCAGTAGCTGCTGTAGAGTCAACATTTTGAATTTTGGAACGTCCAGGAATGTGTTTAGAATAAACAGGTCCAGTATTGGTCTCCAGGCTTTGTTCTTTCTGGGCACCATGAAAAGTCTCGAGTAAAATCCTTGTCCCTGCTCTTGTTGTGGTACCTGTTGAATGGCCCTCATGCCCATGAGGGATGAAACTTGCTTTTGTGCCTTTGCCCAGTGATTGTGGCAGGTCTGGCATACCTTTTGCCCTTGGCAGGGTGTGAAAACGGAACCTGTAGCCCTGAGACACTATGTTCACGACCCATTTGTCCTGGTTAATCATGTGTCAATTTGGTGAAAAAAGTGCTAGTTTTCCCCCTAGGGGGGCTGCCAAAAGATAAGTGCTTGGTTCTGGCAGAAGAAAGTCATTGGGACTGTTTCCTGCATGGTTGTGATTTGTCTTCTCCGCTTTTGGAGGTAGAAGCACCCCATTGTTTAGGCCTGTATGAGCCTTGGGGCTGGGATCTGCCTCTGGGGCGTCTGTATCTGCCTCTTTGTGGCCTGTCTGACACTGGAAAGGACCAATTCTTTGTAGGCCAGTTCCTGCTAAATCTGGGTGGCTGTACCTGTAAGGAAATCCTTAACTGTCTGCATGGATTTCGCTTTATCTTCCATTTTCTTCAACACCTCTTCTGCCTTAACACCAAACAAAGTATCATGCTGTAATAGAGCATCCAATAATTTTGCTTTAGCATGATCAGGCAGATTCTGTTCCTTTAACCAAGCATGCCTTCTAATGACAGAACCCGTAACAGTGGCCTTGCAAGAGGCCTCCAGTGAATCAAAACCACATTGCAAAGTATGCTTTTCCACTTGTTCAGCTGCATGCAATAAATCCTGCATTTCCTTGTTATCAGAACATTCAGAATTTGTCAATATTTTCTGTTTAAGCAGTGACATTAAGTATTACTGATATTTAAGTATATGAAACTGACAATTTAAAGACCTTACAGCCAAGGTAGCAGAAGAGTAAACTTTTTCCCCTCATCTGTCCAGTGCCCTAGAATCCCTATCAGAGGGGACAGGGTTTTTTGCAGTGGAAGCCTTGACCCCTTTGGGACCCTGAGAAATAGTTTCTGGGTCAGCAGCAGGGTTTTTATATAGAAATTTATGAGAGTCTGGAACCCTGTAGTATCTATCTGGCTTAGCAGGTGCAGGGGGTAGAGAGTCAGGAGACAGGCCGGACTCTGAAAATACATCTACAATGTCTAGAACAGGTGGAATAGCAAAATCTGAGCCTTTTCTTAGATTCTGAGTAATCCTGGCTCTCCCAGTGGAAATGCTCCCTCATGGTATGCAGGGTTTAACCAAAAGAATAATCCTCAGGAGGAGAGGCTGAAGGAATAGATTCTTCAGCATCAGAATCCTCATAGGGAGGAAAAGAGTATCCCTGTTCAGAAGAGGTATCAGAGGAAATTGAAACCTGATCAGAAGAATCATATTCTGTCTCTTGCCTAGGCCTCTTATCAGGAGGGGGATGGGAACCCCTGATCAAAGTAATTAGGTCTTCGGCCATTTTAAGCATTTGTTTCTTAGGCATGGAAGTCTGTCCAGGAGAATGCTGCACTTGTTTCTTTGTCTTTAGAGCTGTTTTAGTCTTTGTCTTTGAAGCTGAGGTTGGCTTGACATATAATTGTTGGCTTGACATATAATTGTGTAGGTCTGAAAACACCCTCAGAAGCCGATGCCTGCTCAGCGGCTCCGGACCCACCTGAGGGAATAGTTTCCGACAGTCCAATACCTTGAGTATCCAGAGGCCTAGTCGGCTCCACGCGGGAGTCGGAAGTGGCCTGTGGCTCTGAGGTAGCGGGCGTCAGGGGCTGCGAAGGTGCCTCACTGATAACCGGCAACTGGCCTAGCGGGGGCCTCATTGTTGGGTTTGGACCTCAGATGCCTGTCATTTTCCTTTTCCTTGCGCTTTTTATAAACTCCGGTCGTTGGCTGTTCCGATGGCATTATATAATTAAACCTTCGTCCAAAGTAATGAAAGGCAAAATCGTACTGACGCTTAATAGTGCATTGGTTAAATCTGACAAAACCGACATCTAGCAACGTCGTGATCAGGGCCTAGGCAAGGAATACAGTAAGAATGAAAATCCTTATGAGGTATTTGCTTCAGACAAGAAATACAATTGTTAACTTTTTCTGACATTGGTCTGGAGCAAGAAAAAAGTTTCCCCAACGGGGTACTTAGTTTTAAAACAAAAAACAGGAGAAGACTTCGGATCTGAAATTCAATTTTGAAAATCTCAGGAGTCGGCCGACCGGCACTTGCGAACTGCTTTTGCTTCGGGCACCGCGCGGCAAGAAAGACTGAAGAAAATGGCGTTGGCTGCATCTTTTATACCCCTGGCGCTCTGACGTCAGGGAAGAGGTGACAGCAAACGACGCCAGACCAAGACTTTGGAATTCAGGCCGACTGCGGGTAGCCTGCCAGCAGGATAGCCCAAGAATAATGACTGCAACAGTGAAACACGATGAACATCCAGGACTGGAACAGTGAATACACTCGAACATCTACATTTATGGTAAGTGTACACAACTGTACTATGTTCTTCGTGTTTCACTGCTGCAGTCATCACATTTGGGTAGATTCCCAAAGCTAAGGATGGGAGGAGGAATTTAGATAGCATTAGGACCAGCTATAAGGCCCTGCAAGACTGCAGTGGCAAAGCCAGCTCTGTATTTAGAGAAAATTGGCAGATGGTAATGCTTGGTGAAAGCATGTACAGAACTCCAGGTAGCAGCTTCTAGGATGTCCCTGGTAGGGACGCCTCTAAGAAAGGCTGTAGAGGTAGATGCAGCCCTGGTTGAGTGTGGTCTGATCCCCTGTGGGACAGGTTTTCCATGGTGCTTGTAGCAGAAACGAATGCAATGGCCTATCCATTTGGAAATGGTTTGCTTTGAAATAGCCTTCCCCTCTGCCCCTGCAGCAAATGCCACCAGCAGTTGTTCAGATTTTCTTTGAGGTTTAGTCCTGTCCAAGTAGAATCTAAGTTGTCTGTGCAGAATCTAAGTTGTCTGCGCACATCTAAGGCGTGCAGTATCCATTCCCCTTTGTTCTGTGGATTAGGAAAGAAGGTTGGCAAATTAATGGACTGATTAAGGGCCACACTGGATACAACCATGGGCATAAAGGAGGGATTGGGTCCTGAGGGACACCCTGCCCGCATGAAAGATGATGAAAGGCTCCACTGCCATAAGGGCCTGTAATTCAGATACCCTTCTTGCTAAAGTGATTGCTAAAAGGAAAGCCGTTTTCCAAGAAAGGAATTTTAAATCTGCAGTAGCAGCTGTCTCAAAAGGAGGAAATGTGAGTTTCTCCAACACAAAATTAAGGTCCCAGGCTGGGGTTGGAGCTCTCCTGGGAGGTCACACATTTTTGGCCCCTCTGAGGAACTGCTTGAGCAGTGGATGAGAGAAGAGGGGAGGTTCTGTGTTATAATGAGCTGAAATAGCTGAGGCATGGATTTTGGAGGAGGAGAAAGACAGGCCCTTGTGAAGAATCTCAGTTAAGAATTGTAAAATCTAAGGTAAATTGGGCACTGCTGCAACCAATCCCTTGAGATTGGTTCCAGGCACAGAATCATTTCCATTTTTCAGCACAAGATTTTCTAGTACTAGGCCTCCTTGCCTCTAAAATGATATCCATCACTGGTTTACTGAGGGATGGTAAAGGAGAGATTAGGTAATTAGCCAGGCTGCTAGGTTCAGTGTGTGAAGCTGAGGGTGCAGAATCCAGTTCTCCTGCTAAGACAATAGGGTAGGAGTTTGAGGCAGGTGTCATTGGGCCAACAGTGACACACTGTGCAAAAGGAGGTACCAGTGCTGGCGTGGCCAGTCTGGTGCAATCAAAATTGTCCTTGGTTTGTCTCGTTTGATCTTTAGTACTTTGGAGAGCAGAGGCAGAGGAGGAAAGGCATAAACCGATAGGTTTTTCCAGCTGAAGGACAGAGCATCCACTTTCCAAGCTTGTTTATGGGGAGTCCTTGTGCAAAATCTGTCCAATTGATAGTTCTGGGGGCAGGCAAACAGGTCTATATCTGGGCTCCCCCATTTGCTTGTCAACATGTTGAAAATCCTTGGTTCCAGTTTCCACTCGTGTGGGTCCAAGAGGTTTCTGCTTAGTTCGTCTGCCAGTATGTTTAGTTTTTCTGGCAGGAATTGGGCTTGTAGATACACTTGGTAGCTCAGGGCTGTGTTCCACAACGCCATGGCTAGTCTGCAGAGGTGGTAAGAATGTGTACCCCCCCCCCCGCTTGTTTATGTACCACATAACAGTGGTGTTGTCCATCTTTACCATTAATTGTCCTGGAAGAATGTGGTCCTTGAAGGCTGTCAGAGCATTCTGTACAGCTAACATTTCTTTTGGACTGATATGAAGGTGCATTTGACTTGAGTTCCATTTGCCCTGAATGCAATTCCCTGCCAGGTGAGCCCCCCATGCATAGTCTGATGCATCTGTTGTTAGGGTTTGGGCGGCAGGGGGTAGTGTGAATGGTAGTCCCTTGTTTTGGTGGCAGGCCTCTGCCTACCAAAGGAACTCTAGGCATAGGCAAGGTATGATAGGAATCATTGCTTCTAGATCCTAAGAATGTTGACACCATAGGCTTTTTAGATACCACTGTAGTTTCCTCATATGCAGTCTTGCATATGGAATTAGAAGAATGCAGGAGGCCACGAACCCTAATGCTTGTAGTATTTGCCTTGCAGATGGCAGGGTTTTTGTGTCCACTTGTTTGAAGTAGGTTGTCAAATTAATTTGTTTCTCTGGCGTGAGGAAAGCCATCTGGGAAGTTGTATTCAAGCTTGCTCCCAGGAACATAATTTGTTGACAGAGTACCAGGTGTGATTTCTTTTCATTTATGGTGTAACCCAGACAAGTTAGCACTCTTTGTACAAAGGCCAGATGTAGTATGTCCTGGCTTTCTGCCTGAATTAGACAATCGTCCAGGTATGGGTATATCTGAATATTTCTTTGCCTGCAAAATGCAATGACTGGAGCTAGGCACTTTGTGAATACCCTGAGCGCAGTAGATAAGCCAAAGAGAACTGATAGTGCATGTAGCCTGCTTTGAAGCGTAGGTATCTTCTGCAAGATTCCCTGACTGGGATGCGCAGGTATACTTCCTTTAAATCTAGTGCTGCCAACCAGGCGTCTTTACCTAGCATATGGAGCAACTGGTGAAGAGTCAGCATCTTGAATTTTGGAATCACCAAAAAGGTGTAGACAGGTCCAGGATAGGACACCATGAATTGTCCTTTCTGGGTACCAGGTAAAGTCTCTAGTAGAAACCTTGTCCCTTTTCCTCTTCTGGTACCAACTGAATAGACCCCATGTTTAAGAGAGAAAGTACTTGCTCTTGGGCCTCTGCCCACTGATTTGGGGGCAGATATGGCCACTTGCTTGGTGTGGAATTGAAATCTGTATCCCTGGGACACAGAATGTAAAACCCATTTGTCCTGGGTATTGAGTTCCCAGTTCTTTGCATGAAGAGCAATCCCCCCCCCCCCCAAAAGGGGAAGTTAGTTGAGAAGTGCTTGGAAGTTTTAAAAATAAGTCATTGAGACAGTTTACCATAGGGGGAGTTTTATTACTCCCAGATTTGGAAGTGGAGGCCTCCCACTGCTTAGTCCTGTGCATACCCTGGGAATGAAGCCTGGGAGCTCTGCTGGATCTGGGTTTGGACTGAAGGTCTGGAAGAGGCAGGAAAGGCCCAATTCTTGTAAGGCCAATGCCTACTAAACCTTGGAGGTTGTACTTGTAAAAAAATCTTTTAACAGTTTGCACAGATTTAACTTTTTCCTCCATCTTTTTAAGAACTTCTTCTGCCTTGTTGCCAAACAGGCGGTCCTAGTTTAAGGGAGCATCCAGTAAATTTCACATTAACATGATCTGGCAAGGATTGCTCCTTAAGCCAAGCATGCCTTCTAAGTACAGACCCAGTTACTGCAGCCCTGCAAATTGCCTCTAGTGAATCAAAACCACACTGCAAAGTATGTTTTCCAACTTGTTCAGCTGAATGCAGTAAATTCTGAAAATCCTTATTTTCAGCACAATCAGGAATCATCATCATTTTCTGTTTAAGCAATCCAGTAATATGCTGCTGATACTTTAACATATGAAACTGGCAATTCAAGACACTAATGGACAAAGTTGTAGATGTGTATACCTTCTTACCTCATCTATCCAGCACCCTGGAGTCTCTATCAGAGGGGGTAGGATTTTTGGCAGTAGTAGCTTTAATGCCCTTGGGTCCCTGTGAAATGGTTTCAGGATCCGCAGTAGGATTTTTGAAAAGGAACTTGTGAGAGTCAGGAACCCTGTAATATCTATCAGGTTTTCTGGGAGCAGGAGGTAGAGAGTCAGGGGCCAAGCTAGATTCAGAAAAGACATCAACAATGTTCAGTACAGGAGGTATAGCTGAATACATGCGCTGGGGCAGAAGTAAGAAATCCCTAAGCCTCTTTTTAGAATCAGAGAAATCCTGACTTTCCCAATGAAAATGCTCCCTGAGAGAATGCAAGGTTTCACCAAAAGAGAAATCCTATGGGGGGAAGCAGAGGGAATAGAGTCCTCAGCATTAGAATCTTCATAGGTAAATAAGAGTAAATTCTGGTTATTAGAGGAAAGAGAAATTTCAGAATCCTGGTCAGAAGTATCATAAGCAAACTCAGTCCTAGGCCTCTTAGAGGGGGAAGGTCGGCTTCCCCTAATTAAAGTAATAAGGTCGTCAGCCATCCTTATCATTTGTTTTTTAGGCATAGAGGCCTGACCATGCAGTCTGGGCGTCAGTTTTCTAGGCATGGTTCCAGTTTTAGGCCTTGAAGAAGAAGATGGCATTGTTTTAATATGCAAGTCAGTAGGCCTGAATACATCCTCAGAAGCCGGTGCCTGCACAGCGGTTCTGGACCCATCCAAGGTAAAGACATCCACAGGTTCCACAGTTGAAGCATCTCGCGGCATACCGGACTCCGAATGGGTCTCAATAGAGTCCTTCGAATCTGAAGTAGCGGGTATCAGGGGCTGCAAAAGCACCTCACTGATTACCGACGAACTGGCGACTGGCTTAGAAGCATCATCGGTAGTTTTGGACCTAGGCCACCTGTCTCTGTCTATCTTTGCATTTTTCGGAATGTCTGTAGTCGGATGGCTTACCGAAGACATGTCAAGATAATTGAACCGAGCACCAAAACATTTAGAAGTGAAAATATACCGACAACAGATAGTTCGTGGTTTAAACAAGGCACAAAACCGACAGTGAGGTACGTCGTGGTCAGGGCCTAGGCAAGGAATACAGTACGAATGAAAATCTTTATGAGGTATTTGCTTTCCATAAGAAATGCAATTATTTACTTGTACTGGCATCGGTTTAGAGCAAAAAAAAGTTTCCCCAATGGGGTACTTAGCTTTTCGTTGAAGACTTCGGTTCTGAAACTCAAAAACGAAAATTTCAGGAGTCAGCCGACTGGCACTTGCAAACTGCTTCTGCTTTGAGCACTGCACGGCAAGAAAGACTGATGTAATGACGTTGGCTGCATGTTTTACACCCCTGACGACCTGACGTCACAAAAGAAAAAGTACAGTTTTGTACCTACCATAAATGTAGATGTCTGAACTGGATAGCATCTGCAGTCATAACAACTGGGTTGTCCTGTCGTCAGGCAGCCCTTCGGTCGGCCGGATTCCAAAGTCCGGGTCCGGCTTCGGCTGATGTCGCACTTCACCCAACGTCATCTCTGCTGGTCTTCGGGTATAAAGGCATCAGCCGACGCCATTTTCCTCAGTGTTTCTTGCCCCAGATGCCAGTTGCCCTCTTGGAAGGCTAAATTTTGGATAAATGCCAATGTTTCCAAAAAAAATAAAAGGCAAACACAAAAAATAAGCATGTATGTACATATATACAAACAAATACACCATAAGAGATTCCCCCCACCAGCTAGCTATTAGGAGGGAAAATACCCTAGGAGTACCACAGAGGGGAAGGAGGGAGGGTAATCCTGACTGCAGATGCTATCCAGTTCGGACATCTACATTTATGGTAGGTACAAAACTGTACTATGTCCTTCATGGATGCATCTGCAGTCATAACAACTGGGTAGAATACCATAGCCAACTAGGGGAGGAGGAAGAATAGATTATGGTGTGGTTAGGATCCCTTGCAGTACAGCAGTGGCAAACCCTGCTCGGGATCTGGAATACAGAGGTAAATTATAATGCTTGGCAAATGTATGCACGGAGGTCCAAGTAGCCGCCTCAATGATGTCCTTGGTTGCCACTCCTCGTAAGAAGGCTGTGGTAGTGGCTGTTGCCCTTGTAGAATGAGGCCTTATGTTCTGTGGAATTGGTTTTCCATGAAAGGAGTAACAGAATTGTATGCAATTTCCTATCCATTTGGAGATTGTCTGTTTGGAAATACCTTTTCCTTCCCTTCCTGTTGCATAGGCTACAAAAAGCTGGTGAGTTTTTCTGTTACTTTTTGTTCTGTCCAGGTAGTAGCGTAGCTGTCTATGTACATCCAAGGTATGCAGCATTCTTTCCCCTCTGTTTTGTGGGTTGGGGAAGAAGGTAGGTAGGTGGATTGCCTGGTTTAAAGACACTCTGGATACCACCTTAGGCATAAATGTAGGGTTAGTCCTCATGGACACTATCTTGGTGGAAGATTAGGAAGGGTTGTACTGCCATTAGGGCCTGAAGTTCAGAAACCCTCCTTGCTGAGGTTATTGCCAGTAGGAAAGCAGTTTTCCATGATAGATGCTGTAGTTCTGCTGTTGCTGCTGGTTCAAAAGGTGCGAGTGTCAATTTTTCTAGCACAAAGTTCAAATCCCAAGCTGGCAATGGTGGTTTCCTAGGAGGTTTTACATTCTTGATCCCTCTGAGGAACTGCCTGAGTAAAGGATGTGAAAAGACAGGTGGATCAAAGCTGTATTCTGCTGAAATAGCTGATGCATGTATCTTGATGGAGGAATAGGACAGGCCTGTATGTAGAAGCTCTGCCAAATACTCCAGAATGTTAGCAATATCTATATTGCACACATCTTTTCCTCTTTCAGCACTCCAAATGACAAACCTTTTCCATTTTCCTGCATAGTTCCTTCTTGTTGAAGGTCTGCGGGCTTCAAGGATAATGTCTTTAACCCTTTGGGAAAGTTCTGGATTAGTTGCTGCTATGTGATGTTCCATGCAGTCAGTTGCAAAGTTTTTAGGTTTGGATGCATGATGCTGTAGTTGTTCTGAGTTAACATCAAAGGCATCAGGGGTATTGACCACATTTTGTCCCGAGACATGCTCCTCAGCAATGGGTACCAGTGTTGTCTTGGCCAGTTTGGAGCTATCAGGATAATCCTTGGACGTTCCTCCTTGATTTTTAGTAATACCTTGTGTATCAAGGGAAGAGGTGGGAATGCATATGCTGTCAGATCTTTCCAGCTGAAGGAGAGCGAATCCACTTTCCATGCAAGTGGGTGGAAAGTCCTTGTGCAGAATTTTTTGAGCTGGTGATTGAGAGGGGAAGCGAATAGATCTATCTGTGGCATTCCCCATTTCTTTGAGATGGTCTTGAAGATGTCCGGGTGTAGCATCCATTCGTGAGCATCCGAGGTGGTTCTGCTTAACATGTCTGCTAGAGTATTCTCCTTTCCCGGTACAAATATTGCCTGTAACTGGATGTTGTAGCTGAGTGCCAGGTTCCAAAGGTCCAAAGTCATTCTGCATAGGGGGTATGAATGAGTGCCTCCCTGTTTGCTGATGTACCACATGACTGTGGTGTTGTCTGTCTTTATCATCAAGTGGCCTTCTTTGAGAAATGGTCTGAATTTCTGGATTGCCAGTTTTACTGCCAGCATTTCTTTTAGGTTGATGTGCAGGTGTTGCTGGTCCTGTGTCCACAATCCTTGTATGCATTTGTCCAGCATGTGAGCCCCCCATCCTAGGTCTGAGGCGTCTGTTGTGATGGTTTGGCTTGCTTGATAGTTGTGAAAGGGTAGGCCTGGGTTTGACTGGCATGCTTGAGCCCACCATAGGAACTCCTGTTTTAGGCATGGGATTAGTGGAATTTCTGCTTCTAGGCTGTGCCTGTGTTGGGACCATAAATTCTTTAGGTACCACTGTAGTTTTCTCATATGTAGTCTGGCATGTGGAACCAAGATTATGCATGATGCCATGAAGCCCAAGGCCTGCAGAACTTTTCTTGCTGTTAGCTTGTTTTGTCTTGTTAGTGCCAAGAAATAAAGAGGAAGTTCTTTTTGTTTTTCTGCAGTTAGGAATGCCATTTGTTTTACTGTGTCCAATTCCGCCCAAGAATGTCCTTGTTTGGGATGGTATCAGCCTTGACTTTTGTAAATTGACTGTGTATCCCAGTGCTTGTAGCAAGTAAATGACCCTTTGTAAATCTGTTGTCAGCTTGCTTTTGTTGTCCCTTGTAGCAGGCAGTCATCCAGGTATGGGTAAATTTGGATTCCCTGTAGTCTGCAGTGGCGATTACTGATGCCAGGCATTTTGTGAATACTCTGGGCGCAGTAGATAAGCCAAAGGGCAATGCTGAGAATTGATAGTGCTCTGATCCTGCAAGAAATCTGAGGTATCTTCTGCAAATTGGTCGAATGGGGACGTGCAGGTATGCCTCCTTGAGATCTAGAGTTACCAGCCAACACTCCTTGCCCAGCATGGGAAGAAGTTGCTGTAGGGTCAGCATTTTGAATTTTGGGACAATGATGTATGTATTTAAGGTAGACAGGTCGAGAATAGGTCTCCAACTTTTTTCCTTTCTTGGAACTAGGAATAGTCTGGAGTAGAATCCTTTGCCTTGTTCTGTTATTGGTACTCTTTCCACAGCTCTCATCTTTGTTAATTGCATTATCTGCTGTAGAGCTTCTGTTTTTTGATTTGGAGGCAGGTTTGGCCTTCCTCTTTTGACTGGTAAAGTGTGGAAGTGGAACCGGTAACCTTGGTCTATGGTTTGCAAAATCCACTTGTCTGTTGTGATATAGTGCCAGTTCTTTGAAAATAAGGTTAATTTTCCGCCTAATGGTGCTGCTATTTGTTCCCTGGTAGGCGGAGTAAGAATCAAGTCATTGTGCTTGTGCTGTTGTAGTGGTAGTGGCTGTGTCTGTGCCTCTGTTATTACCTTGCCACTGTCGTCCTCTGTAGGCACCCCTTCTGGGTTGATTTCTGCCTCTGGAGTGTCTATTCCTGCCCCTTTGGGATCTTGTGGAGTCAGGAAAGGACCAATTTTTGGCAGGCCAGTTCCTGCTGAACCTTGGGGGCTGAACCTGCAAGAAATCTTTAACTGTTTGTACAGATTTTGCCTTTTCTTCCACTTTCTTCATTACCTGCTGGGCAGGTGTACCAAACAAACTGGCCTTATCCATAGGAGCATCTAATAACTTAGCTTTAACATGATCCGGTAAGACCTGTTCCTTCAGCCATGCATGTCTTCTTATCACTGTGCCAGTCATGGCTGATCTAAATGAAGCCTCCAGTGCATCATAGCCACATTTTAAGGAATGGTTACTAACCTGTTGTATGTTATTTACCATTTCTAATACATATTTCTTATCTATAGAGTCATCAGAGGATAGCTTTTAGTTAACTGATCAAGCATAAACTCTTGGTATTGTATCATGTGAAACTGACAGTTTAATGCTCTAGCTGAGAGAGTAGCTGAGGTGTAAACTTTTTTGCCCCATCTATCTAAAGACCTGGCTTCCCTTTGAGAAGGAATAGGGTTTTTGCTGTGGTCGAGGCTACTGCCTTAGGCCCCTGGGATATAGTTTCGGGTCTGCAAGTGGGGCCTTGTATAGGTGATGATGAGTGTCTGGTACCCTGTAAAATCTATCTGGTTTGGCAGGGGCTGGAGGTAAGGAATCTGGTGCAGTGCAGACATCATTAAATGCATCGTCCACAACAGGGAGGACAGGAGGTATAGCTAAGGGCCTGTGTTGTGGAAGATGCAGAAAAGTCCTAAGTCTTTTTCTGGAATCTGAGAAATCCTGTTCCTGCCATTGGAATTGTTCTCGCATGGCATGTAAGGTTTCCCCAAAGGAGAATTCTTCTGGTGGAGAAGCAGCTGGAATGGATTCTTCAGCATCTGAGTCTTCATAATTGGAGAAAGGAGCCTCTGGCTGGTCTGCAATATCTGAGTCATCCGCAGAATCATCAGAGGACACAGGCTCGGGGGGCTCTGCTCTAGGTCTCTTTTCTGGGGGCTGAGAGGCCCTGTCTGGGTGAGATTGAGATCCCCTAATTAAGGATATTAAATCTTCTGCCAGAGTAAGCATTTGTGAACTAGAAGAGGGCCTGGTTGAGGGGGGTTTAACAGGCACTGATTTAGTAGATTTGGCTGCTTTAGCCCTGGCAAAGGCCTTAATAGACATGGCTGCAGGAGGCCTAGCAGCACCACGTGCTGGGGTAGAGACATCCAAAGAATGGTGTCTGATAAGTCACTAGTAACCACAGGTGTAGGTAAAATTTCTGAGGCCGATTCAAGTAAGGTAGTAGGAACCTCAGTAGTAGTCATTGATTCAGCTGTACTTTGATCAGTTTTCTCGGTTTCAGCTGAAACCGAGACACTCGCGGTTTGCTTAACCATGGTTTCGGCCGAAACCGCGGACCGCGAGTGTCGGTCTTTTTCTTTGCGTTTTTTAACAATTTGGGTAGTCGGAGGATCCGACGGCATAATGTACGCAAAATCTGAGCCGAAAAACTGTTCAGCAAACACCGACCGACGCCTAAGCGTTCGTCGGTTGAATGAAGCACAGGCTGAACAGGCTGCTACATCGTGGTCTGGGCCTAAACAAGGCAAACAGTAAGAGTGGAAATCTTTATGAGGTATTTGTTTCCCACAAGTTAAACAGTTATTGACTTTTTCTGACATCGGCTGAGGCAAGAAAGAGTCCCCAACGGGGTACTTAGCTTTTAGAAGTCTTCGAAGTAGTATTCGGTAGTAGTAATCTCTGGATCTGACCGACCGGCACTTGCGAACAGCTTCTGCTTCGGGCGCCATGCGGCAAGAAAGACTGAGGAAAATGGCGTCGGCTGATGCCTTTATACCCGAAGACCAGCAGAGATGACGTCGGGTGAAGTGCGACATCAGCCGAAGCCGGACCCGGACTTTGGAATCCGGCCGACCGAAGGGCTGCCTGACGACAGGACAACCCAGTTGTTATGACTGCAGATGCATCCATGAAGGACATGACAGCAACCAACGCAGGACCCAAGACTTTGTTAATCAGGCCGACTGAGGGCTACTGCAAGCAGATAACCCAAATGTGATGATTGCAACAGTGAAACACGAACATCAGAAATTTCAGAATCCTAATTAGAAGAATCAGAAGGAAAATTAGGTCTCTTAGAGGGAGAAGGCTGGCATCCCCCAATTAGAGTAATAAGGTCTTCAGCCATTCTTATTTGTTTTTTTTTTTTTTTAGGAATATGGACCTGACCATGCGGTTTGGACGTCGGTTTTCTAGGCGTGGATTGAGTTTTAGGCATTGAAGAAGAAGATGGCGTTGGTTTGATATGCAAGTCAGTAGGCCTGAATAAACCCTCAGAAGCCGGTGCCTGCACAGCGCTTCCGGACCCATCCAAGGTACAGACATCCGCAGGTTCCATAGTCGAAAGAGCATCTTTCGGCATACCGGACTCCGAATGGGTCTCAGTAGAGGCCTGTGAATCTGAAGTAGCAGGTATCAGGGGCTGCAAAACGCCTCACTGAGTACCAGCGAACTGGTGACTAGCTTAACAGAAGTGTCGTCGACAGCTTTGGACCTATGCGGTCTGTGTGTCTGTCTTTATCTTTACGTTTTTTCGGAATGTCGGTAGTCGGATGGCTTACCGAAGCCATTTCTGGATAATTAAACTGAGTACCGAAATAGTTTGATGCAAAAATGAACTGACTACGAATAGTTCGAGGATTGAATAAGGCACACAACCGACAGCAAGGGACATCGTGGTCTGAGCCTAAGCAAGGAATGCAGTACGAATGAAAATCTTTATGAGGTATTTGCTTTCCACAAGCAATACAATTGTTAACTTTTACTGACATCGGTTTAGAGCAAGAAAAAGGATCACCAACGGGGTACTTAGCTTTTTTGAAGACTTCGGTTCTGAAACTCGAAAATGAAAATTTCAGGAGTCGTCCGACCAGCACTTGCGAACTGCTTCTGCTTCGGGCACCGCACGGCAAGAAAGACTGACATAATGGTGTCGGCTGCATGCTTTATACCCCTGAACACCTGACGTCATGAAAGAAGAGACAGCAACCGATGCATGACCCAAGACTCTGATAATCAGGCTGGCTGAGGGCTACCTGCAAGCAGATAACCCAAATGTAATGACTGCAACAGTGAAACACGAAGAACATCAGTAGAGGCACTGGTCAGGGAATCTAAAGCAAACTTGGCCATATGGGTCTGACAATTAATGGCCCCAATGGCCAAGGTGGAGGAAGTCTATACCTTCTTTCCTAACATGTCCATAAATTTGCTATCTTTATCTGCTGGAAACAGGTAAGAAGAAGGTAGTTGCCTGGAGGACTTTATCAGGTGACTCTGCAATGACTGCAGTTTTTTCTGAAAAGGTACTTCTCCTTGGCAGACACCTTGTAGAATCTGTCTGGTCTCTTAAAAGCAGGGGGCAGTGATTCTGGGCTTTGTGAGGCAGTAGAGAAAGCATCCTGGAATGCCGGGAATAAAGGTGGGACTGCAGATGGTGAGGGCTGCTCCATCTGCAATAGTTCGAAGCATCTCTTTTTAGTGTCCGAGACATCTGACAATTCCTACTTAAAATGTTGCCTAAGCAGAGAAATGGTATCTCCAAAGGAGAAATCTTCTCCAGAGGAGTCAGGAGTAAGAGACTCTTCTTCATGGTTAAAAAAATCTCTGGGGGAGTCTAACTGGGAGCAGTAAGTTAAGGAGTCATCTGAGGAGGAAGACTCCTCCTCAGATAGTACCAGAGGAGCAATGGGTAGGCCTGTTTGGGGGATCTGGGTTTGAATCTGGGAGAAGGTCTCCCAGGGTGGAGTAGTACTATGGAAGTCTGTTTCTCCTTTTGCTTCCTTTTTAAAGGAATGAAAGGAGCATAAGTGGGCTTAGAAGCTGTCGAAATAGTGGATGGCAAGGCTGAAGTAGTAGCAGGGCCCAGCCATGGTTTCCCCTCACCATCAGGTTCTGATGGTTGAAAAACCTCAACGGATGTACTCTGAATATCTGCAGCACCGGCTTCCATTTTGGTTCCTGGTTGCTGTGCGATACCAGACGTCCGGAGTGATCCTGGGCTGATACTCGCCTGAAGGACCTCACCAGACAACTGAGGAGCAGCTAGGGCATCAGGCCTAAGTTTCTTGGCCTTCTTCCTAGGTGGCTCCCAGTCCTCTGAGGGGCCTGCTCCACTTTCCATACCGGACGCCAAACGTCTGAGGCGCTGATTTTTTAAATACAGTTTTAAAGCTGCCAGGTGGCTTCTAAGGGTTTTCGGAACAAAGGGTTGGCAAATGGTACATGCTTTGTAATTGTGGGCCTCCCCTAAACAAAATAAACCCTGCTTGTGTAGGTCTTTATACAGGATTTGCCTACCACAAGCACACCTTTCCTTAGTAGAAGACATGTACGTCTGAAACAGCAGCAAAGAAACAAGAAAAAATCCCACAAGGGTACTTATCTCAGTACGGACAGCCTGTAAACAATCAGTAGCCGATGTCGAGCAAACGCCAGATTGCAGAACTGGCAATCGGACGTCTGAATCTTGCTGTGGCAGAAAAGTTCTGAATTGGGTATGTGCAGACATCACAGATCTAGCCGTCAGTTTATGGCCCCTGAATGGAACGTCGCACGTACCCTGGATTCTAAAACTTTGGTATACTGGCCGGATGTCCGGTGCTGCAAGCAGCAACTCCCTAAGGTTATGAATACTGCAACATGAGAATAGAAGGACAACAGATAGTTCTCCTGATCCAACAGGAAACAGTCTGTTTGGATACTGCCTTGCCCAGGGCTCTGGGATGAAAGGAAACAAAAAGTTGATTTGACTTTCTAATGGACTTGGTTTTGTCCAGATAAAATCTTAACTGTCTGTGAACATCCAGGGAGTGTAGTATTCTCTCACTGTCATTTTTGGGAGAGGAGAAAAAGGTGGGTAAGTGAATGGACTGACTCAATGATAGCACGTTGACCACTTTGGGCATGAAGGAGGGGTTGGTGCACAAGGTCACCCTGTCTTTGTGGAAGATAGTGTAAGGAAGGCATGCCATGAGTGCCTGTAACTCTCGAGACCCTTCTTGCTGAAGTGAGGGCTACCAACAAAACTGTTTTCCATGTGCACATCTGCAGGGATATAGAACTGGCTGGTTCAGATGGGGCCAGTGTAAATTTCTCCAGGACATAATTTAGGTCCTAGGGCGGTGGGGTATGCTTTCTGAGTGGTCTTGTGTGTAAGACCCCTTTTAAGAACAATCTAACATCCAACCTAGAGAGTAAAGGAAGTTCTAAGGGTAGGCTGGCAGAGATGGCAAATAGGTGCATTCTCATTGAAGAGTATGAAAGATCTGCTTTTATCAGCTCACACACACAAGCTAAGACTAAAGGGACATCCGCTAGAAGGGGGGTCCTTATGTCTTTGGAGACACCCATTTGGAGAATCTCTCCTATTTAGAAATGTAGGATCCCCTTGTATTAAGTTTCCTGGCCTCCTGCAGGATAGAAAGCACATCCTCTGTGTAGGGTGTCTGAAGGGTATTAAAAGTTTATCACCAAGAGAGTTAGGCTCAGCATCTCTAGGTGCAGATGGATTAGAGTTCCCTTCTGTTGTGCGAGTAGGTCCACCTTGTGAAGTAATTTGTGGTGCTTGCCCTTGGCGAGAGATTGTAGAAGGGGAAAGTACAGTTGTGTATACTTACCATAAATGTAGATGTTAGAGTGTATTCACTGTTGCAGTCATCACACTTGGGTTATCTGCCTGCAGTTAGCCCTCAGTTGGCCCAAATATCAGAGTCTTAGGATTTCTGCGTTAGTTGCTGTCGCTTCTTCCATGACGTCAGGTCGTCAGGGGTATAAAACAGGCAGCAGACGCCATTACATCAGTTTTTCTTGCCCCAAATGTCAGGAGCCCCCAAATAGGAAGCTAGTATATGGTAGGGAATGCCACCAGTAAAAAGTAAATACCAATGCCATTAGGAATGGCCATAGAGAGGAGAGGTAGAAAGATAGAGAAAGCCAGGGGGCTGGAGGGAAACCAGGACTGCAACAATGAATACACTCGAACATCTACATTTATGGTAAGTGTACACAACTGTACTATGTTCTTCGTGTTTCACTGTTGCAGTCATCACACTTGGGTTGATTCCCAAAGCTGAGGAAGGGTGGAGGCAGTCAAGAAGTGTTAGGGCTGGCTAGTAGGCCTTGAAAGACTGCTGTAGCAAATTCAGCTCTGGATTTAGAAAAGATTGGTAAGTGGTAATGCTTGGTGAAGGTGTGAACAGAACTCCAGGTTGCAGCTTCCAGAATGTCCCTGGTAGGAAATCCTCTGAGAAATGCTGTAGAGGTGGTAGTCGCCCTAGTTGAATGTGGCCTGACCCCCTGTGGGGTAGGATTCCCATGGTTCTTGTATCAGAAATGGATGCAGTGTGCTACCCATTTGGAAATAGCTTGCTTTGAAATGGCCTTACCCTCTGCCCCTGTAGCAAAGCTGACTAGCAGCTGGTCAGATTTTCTGAAAGGTTTAGTCCTGTCAAGGTAGAACCTGAGCTGTCTATGCATGTCCAAAGAGTGCAGGATTTATTTCCCCTTTATTTTGAGGGTTAGGGAAGAAGGTTGGCAAATGGATGGATTGGTTTAGAGCCACACTGGACACCAACTTAGGCATAAAGGACGGGTTAGTCCTGAGGGAAACCCTGTCAGCATGGAAAATAATGAAGGGTTCCACAGCCATTAGTGCCTGTAACTCAGACACTCTTCTTGCTGAAGTTATGGCTAAAAGCAAGGCTGTTTTCCAAGAGAGGAATTGTAACTATGCTGAAGCTGCAGGTTCAAACGGGGGAAGCGTGAGCTTTTCCAGTACAAAGTTAAGGCCCCAGGCCGGGGTGGGAGCTCTTCTAGGGGGCCTTAAGTTGTTAGCCCCTCTCAGGAACTGTTTGATGAGACGGTGAGAAAAAAAGAGGTGGCTCAGTATTATAATGAGCTGAGATGACAGAGGCATAAATCTTAATGGAGGAGAAGGACAGGCCTCTGTGAAGTAGCTCAGCTACGTAATCCAGTATCAGAGGTAAGAAGGGCACTGCTGTGTCCTTCCCTTGAGACTGATTCCAAGAACAGTATCTTTTCCACTTTTCAGCATAGGATTTCCTAGTACTAGGCCTTCTGGCTTCAAGAATGATGTCCAGCACCTGTTTGCTGAGGGTTGCTGGTGGTGTATTCAAGGGATAAGCCAGGCTGCAAAGGTTTAGGGATTGCAACTGTGGATTCAACATCTGTCCCTCCTGCTGGGACAGCAGGGTAGGAACCTGGTGAAGGTGCCAGGGTGGCAATGTTGTCAGACTGTGCAAGAGTGGGTACCAGTGCTGACGTGGCCAGTCTGGGGCAATAAGAATTGCCCTGTCCTGCTTTATCTTGAGTAATACTTTTGAGAGGAGGGGCAGAGGGGGAAAGGCATAAATCGAGAGGTTTTCCCATTGAAAGGATAGGGCATCCACCTTCCAGGCCCTGCTGTGAGGGATCCTGTTGCAGAATTTTCTCAACCAGTGGTTCTCGGGGAGGCAACTAGGTCCACATCCAGTGTCCCCCACCTCTGGATCAGAAAGTTGAAGGTGTTGGGCTCCCAATTTCCACTCATGTAGGTCTTGGAGATTTTTGCTTAGGTCGTCTGCCAGTGAATTTTGTTTGCCTGGCAGGAATTGAGCTTGTAGATGCACTTGGTTGCCCAAGGCTGTGTTCCACAAGGCCATGGCTAACCTGCAGAGTGGGTAAGAATGGGTTCCCCCCTGCTTGTTTATGTGCCACATAACTGTGGTGGACTGTTTTTATAAGCAGCCGTCCTGGAAGGATTAGGTATTTGAAGGCTGTCACAGCATTATGCACCGCTAGCATCTCTTTTTGATAGAAGTGCAGGAAAATCTGGGCTGGGCTCCAGTGGCCCTGAATGCATTTGCCTGCCATGTGAGCCCCTAGTGCATAGTCTGATGCATCTGTTGTCAGGGTTTGGGTGGCGAGGGGTTGAGTGAAAAGCAGTCCCTTGTTGTGGTTGCATGCTTCTGCCCACCAAAGGAACTCTTCCCTTAGACACGGTATGATTGGAATCACGGTTACCAAAGACTTAAGTACCACTGAAGTTTCCTCATATGCAGTCTTGCATACTGACTTAGCAGAATACATGAGGCCATGAACCCTAGGGTTTGTAGTATTTTTCTTGCAGAGAGCTGGGTTCTGGTGGCCAGTTGTTTGAAGTAGTTTGTCAGATATACCTGTTTTTCTGAAGTTAGAAATGCCATCTGGGAAGTTGTGTCCAAGCTTGCTCCTAGGAATACAATCTTTTGACTGGGCACCAGTTGTGATTTCTTTTCGTTGATGGTGTACCCCATGGAAGTGAAGGCTGTTTACAAATGCCAGGTGCTGAAGTAGCTGTTCCTGACTGTCCACCTGAATTAGGCAGTCGTCCAAGTATGGGAAAATTTGGATATTTTTCTGCCTGCAATATGCAATGGCTGGAGCCAGGCACTTTGCGCATATTCTGGGCGTGGTAGATAAGCCAAAGGGAAGTGCAGAGAAATTATAGTACATAAAGCCTGTCCTGAAGCATAGAAATTTTCTGCACGACTCCCTTATGGGGGATGTGCAGATAAGCTTATTTTAAGTCTAGAGTGACTAACCAGGCATCCTTGGCTAGCATACGGAGAAGCTGTTGCAGGGTGAGCATCTTGAATTTTGGGACCACCAGAAAGGTGCTGAGAGTTGATAGATCCAGTATTGGGTGCCAACAGCCCTCTTTTCTGGGCACCAGGAAAAGTCTGGAGTAGAAACCCTGCCCTCTTTGTTCTACTGGAACAGGTTGAATAGCTCTGATACTGAACTGGGGAAAGTACTTGCTTTTGAGCCTCTGCCCACTGGTTTGGAGGTAGGTCTGGAAACCCGCTTGGGGATGGCAGTGTATGGAAGCAGAATCTGTATCCCTGGGATACAATGTTTAGGACCCATCTGACGTGAGTAATAGACATCCAGTTTTTTTGCATGAAGGGCGAGCTTTCCTCCTAGGGGTACAAGTAATTGGGCAGGATAACTGACAAATTGTGAAAGTTTTCCATAAGGGGGTGGCTTACCACTCCCTGTTTTAGAGGTGGGGGCACTCCATTGTTTAGATCTCTGCATACCCTGAGACTGTAGTCTGGGTGGCGTGGTTCCCCTGGGCTTGGTCTGAGAAGGCCTGGAAGGTGCTGGAAAGGGCCAGTTTTTAGAAGGCCAATGCCTACTGAATCTAGGCGGTTGCACTTGAAAGAATTATTTAACAGTTTGCATAGATTTTGCTTTTTCTTCCATCTTTTTAGGAACATCTTCTGCTTTAGTGCCAAATAAACACTCCTTACTTAAAGGAGCATCTAGTAATTTGGATTTGACATGATCTGGCAAGATTTGTTCCTTCAGCCAAGCATGCCTTCTCAGCACAGACCCAGTGACTACAGCCCTGCAAGATGTTTCTAGGGCATCGAAGCCACACTGCAAAGTATGCTTATTAACTTGACTTGCAGAATGCATTAGCTCTTGTAAATCTTTATTTTCTGCACAATCTGGAAATAACACCATTTTTTGTTTAATTAGCTCCGTAATATGCTGCTGGTACTTCAATGTGTGAAACTGGCAATTCAATGCTCTGATGGCAAGAGTTGCAGAGGTATATACCTTCTTACCCCATCTGTCTAAAGCTCTGGAATCCCTGTCTAAAGGGGTAGGATTTGTGGCTGTATTAGCCTTAATACCTTTAGGTCCCTGGGAAATGGTCTCTGGATCCGCAGTAGGATTCTTGAAGAAAAATTTGTGGGACTCGGGTACTCTGTAGTATCTGTCAGGTTTCTTAGGGGCTGGGGGTAAAGAATCTGGAGTAAGACTGGATTCCACAAAAACATCATCTACAACATCCAGGACAGGAGGTATAGCCAGAGGCCTGTGCAACTCAAAATTCTCCGAGTCTCTTTTTGGACTGACGATAGTCCTGGCATTCTCAGCAAAAATGCTCTCTTAAAATATGCCAAGGTTTCACCAAAAGAAAAATCCTCTGGAGGGGAAGCAGAGGGAATGGATTCCTCTGCATCAGAATACTCATAAGTTGATAAGGGCGTGCCGTGATAGTCGGAAGAGCAAAAGTCATCGGACTCCTGGTCTGTAGAATCAGAATGAAATTCAATTCTTTGTCTCTTAGCAGGAGAAGGCTGGCTTCCCCTAATTAGGGTAATAAGGTCTTCAGCCATTCTAAGCATTTGTTTTTGTGGCATGGGACCTTGAGCATGCGCTTTGGTCTTCAGTTTTCTAGGCGTAGTGCGTACTCTGGGCCTTAGAAACTCTGTAATTTTAACTAAAAAAGTTGTCGGCTTAATTTGAACATTGGTAGGGCGGAATACACTCTTAGAAGCTGGTGCATGCACAGCGGCTCCGGATCCATCCAAGGTAGAGACATCCGCAGGTACCATAGTCGAAGAAGCATCTTGCGGCATACCGGACTCCGAATGGGTCTCAGCAGAGGCCTGCGTATCTGTAGAAGCAGGCATCAGGGGCTGCAAAGGTGCCTCACTGAGTACCGGTAAGCTAGTCGCCAGTTCGTCGGAAGCGTCGTCGGCAGTTTTGGACCTATGCGGTCTGTCTCTGTCTATCTTTACGTTGTTTCGGAAGGTTGGTAGACGGATGGCTTATCGAAACCATTTCTGAATACGGAGAATGAGAGCGAAAGAATTTAGCGACGGACAGCCCGACGACAAATGGTTTGGGCATTAAACAAGGCACAAAACCGACCGCGAGGAACGTCGTGGTCTGGGCCTAAACAGGTGACGCAGTAAGGATGAAAATCTCTGAGGTATTTGCATTCCACAGGCAAGACAATTGTTAACTTTTTTCTGACATCGGTTAGAGCAAGAAAAAAAGGATCCCCAACAGGGTACTTAGCTTTAGAAGACTTCAGGATTACAAACTCAAAAACGAAAATTTCAGGTAGCAGCCGACCGGCACTTGCGAACTGCTTCTGCTTCAGGCTCCCGCTCGGAAAGAAAGACTGATGTAATGGCGTCGGCTGTCTGCTTTATACCCCTGATGTCATGGAAGAAGCGACAGCAACTGACACAGAAATCCTAAGACTCTGGAATAAGGGCAGACTGCGGGCTACCTGCAGGCAGATATCCCAAGTGTGATGACTGCAACAGTGAAACACGAAGAACATCCAATGCTGCCTTGGCCAGTAGGAAGTCATAAGCAAGAATTTGGCATGTCTCTCCTGACCTTCAGGACTTTCTGAATGAGAGGGAAAGGAGGGAAAGGCATACAGAAACCGTCCCTTCCATAAGATGGTGAAGGCACCCACTCTCCAAGCTGGGGGAGAGTGGTGTATGGTACAGAATTTTCTCAGTTCTCTCTTCTGGGGGGAGGCAAACAGATCTCTATGTGGTGCACCCCATCTGTGGACAATGTCTAGGAATACTTCCCTGTGTAACATCCACTTGTAATGTAGAGAGAATGATCTGCTCAGAGCATCCACCTGATGGTTGTCCTGGGAAGGAATGTATGCTGCCTGTAGAGGTAAGTTGTTCTGTGAGGCTAATTCACAAATTTGCACTGCCAGTCTGCATAGGAGATAAGACCTGCTCCCCGTTTGTTGATATACCCCATGACAGTGGTGTTGTCTGTGAAGATTAGCAGAGGGCCTGGCTGAAAGATTGTGAGAAAAGCCTTCATGGCTAAATGAACAGTCATCATTTCCCCAATACTGACATCTTTCTTCAGGAGGGATGCCTGCCAAGGTGCTTCTACCTTGAGTCCCTTCAATGTAGCCCCCCAGCCTAGATCTGAGGAATCTGTGTGCATATGTTGAGCTGGTATGGGGGGGGGGATAGGAGGGGTAGTCCTGGATTCCTTTGAACCTGTTGTATCCACCAACTTAGTTCTGTTTGTAGACAAGGTAGGAAGGGAATTAAGAAGTCTAGAGGATGGCTGTGCTGGGACCACACGTGATCAGGCAAATTTTGTTCTCTAAGCCAAGCATGTCAGCGAATGACTGATCCCGTAGCAGCCACTCTACTTGAAGCCTCTAGGGCATCATAACCACATTGTAAAGTGGGTTTACCTGCACTATGCATCATATCCTGTAACTCCTTTAAATCTGGTTGTTCAGGTTGAGACATTTTGTTCCTTAATTGTGATAACAGGAACTGTTGATATTTAAGCATATGAAACTGACAATTTAAGGCCCTCATGGCTAGGGTGTCCGAGGTATATACCTTTTTACCCCACCTTTCTAAAGATCTTGATTCCCTTTCTGCAGGAAGTGGATTCTTGGCAGTGGAGGCCTTCAATCCCTTGGGGCCTTGTGAAATGGTTTTAGGGTCAGCATTATGGCTTTTGAAGAGAAATTGGTGAGAGCTGGGTACTCTGTAATACCTATCAGGTTTGACTGGTGCAGGAGGCAGAGAATCCGGGTTAAGGCAAGCCTCCGAATAGACATCATCAAGTATGTCCAAAACAGGGGGTATCGCCAGAGGTCTGTGTTGAGGTAACAAATCCCCAAGTCTTTTCTTGGAATCTGAAAAGTCTTGGCCTTCCCAATGGAAGTGTTCCCTCAAGGTGTGCAAGGTTTCCCCATAGGAAAAATCCTCAGGAGGGGATACAGAAGGGATGGACTGTTCTGCATCCGAATCCTCAAAAGGAGATTAAGAGTGTTCCTCTGCATCAGAATGTTCTGATAAAATGGATCCCTGATCAGAAGAGGGGGAATCTTCCTCCACTCTGGGTCTCTTGTCTGGAGGGGGTTGAGAACCTCTGATAAGAGTAATTAAATCCTCAGCCATTTTAAGCATCTGTTTTTCAGGCATGGGACCTGGAGATGGGCCCTGTGCAACAGGCCTTGTGGGATGCCTGGCTGCTTTGGATTTAGTAAAGGCCTTAATTGAAAAAGAAGATGAGGGCCTAAAGACACCATGGGTGGAGGTGGACCTGTCCACATTAGTAGGCTCAACATTAGCAAAGGCTTCGGTGGTTGTAGTCTGGGAAAGGGCCGAGGTCCCAGCGGTCTCGGGTACAGAGGACACCGCCAAAGGAGTGTCGTCAGTAGTCAGGGACTGCAAAGGCGTCTCGCTGAGAACCGGACCACGTGTAGCCTGTTTTGGCATGGTGTCGGTGGGGACCGCGGGCCTTGCGTGTCGGTCCTTTTCCTTGCGTTTTTTGGACAAAACGGTACTCGGAGTGTCCGACGACATTTTATAATCAAATGCTTTACCAAAGTAGTGTTGGGCGAACTCCGCCCGACGCTTAATAGTGCGTTTATTGAAGGTAGCGCAAAAGCGACAGCCCGAGACGTCGTGGTCTGGGCCCAAACAAGGTATGCAGAGGGAATGGAAATCCTTATGCGGTATTTGCTTCCCACAAGAAATACAATTATTAACTTTTTCTGACATCGGTCTGAGGGAAGAAAAGTTTCCCCAACGGGGTACTTAGCTTTAATGAAGACTTCGGTTTCCAAAATTTTCGTAATTCAGGAGCTGGCCGACCGGCACTTGCGAACTGCTTCTGCTTCGGGCACCGCACGGCAAAAAAGACTGAAGAACATGGCGTCGGCTGTGTCTTATATACTCTGGCCTCACTGACGTCAGAAGAGAAAGCGACGACAACCGATGCCGGACCAAGACTTTGGAATTCGGCCGACCGAGGGACCGCCTGATGGAAGAGAAAGTACAGTTTTGTACCTAACATAAATGTAGATGTCCGAACTGGACAGCATCTGCAGTCATAACAACTGGGTTGTCCTGTCGTCAGGCAGCCCTTCAGTCGGCCGGATTCCAAAGTCTGGGTCCGGCTTCGGCTGATGTCGCACTTCACCCGACGTCATCTCTGTTGGTCTTCGGGTATAAAGGCATCAGCCGACGCCATTTTCCTCAGTGTTTCTTGCCCCAGATGCCAGATGCCCTCTTGAAGGCTAAAATTTGGATAAATGCCAATGTTTCCAAAAAGATAGAGGTAAACACAACAATAAGCATGTATGTACATATATACAAACAAATACACCATAAAAGACTCCCCCCACCAGCTAGCTATAAGGAGGTTAAACACCCTAGGAGTACCACAGAGGGGAAGGAGGGAGGGTAATCCTGACTGCAGATGCTATCCAGTTCGGACATCTACATTTATGGTAGGTACAAAACTGTACTATGTCCTTCATGGATGCATCTGCAGTCATAACAACTGGGTAGAATACCATAGCCAACTAGGGGAGGAGGAAAAAACTAGATTATGGTGTGTTTAAGATCCCTTGCAGTACAGCAGTGGCAAACCCTGCTCAGGATCTGGAATATAGAGGCAAATTATAATGCTTGGCAAATGTATGCACGGAGGTCCAAGTAGCCGCCTCAATAATGTCTTTGGTTGCCATTCCTCGTAAGAAGGCTGTGGTAGTGGCTGTTGCCCTTGTAGAATGAGGTCTTATGTTCTGTGGAATTGGTTTTCCATGGAAGGAGTAACAGAATCGTATGCAATTTCCTATCCATTTGGAGATTGTCTGTTTGGAAATAGCTTTTCCTTCCCTTCCTGTTGCATAGGCTACAAAAAGCTGGTCAGTTTTTCTGCTACTTTTTGTTCTGTCCAGGTAGTAGCGTAGCTGTCTATGTACATCCAAGGTATGCAGTATTCTTTCCCCTCTGTTTTGTGGGTTGGGAAAGAAGGTAGGTAGGTGGATTGCCTGGTTTAAAGACACTCTGGATACCACCTTAGGCATAAATGTAGGATTAGTCCTCATGGACACTCTATCTTGGTGGAAGATTAGGAAGGGCTGTACTGCCATTAGGGCCTGAAGTTCAGAAACCCTCCTGGCTGAGGTTATTGCCAGTAGGAAAGCAGTTTTCCACGATAGATGCTGTAGGTCTGCTGTTGCTGCTGGTTCAAAAGGTGATAGTGTCAACTTTTCTAGCACAAAGTTCAGGTCCCAAGCTGGCAATGGTGGTTTCCTTGGAGGATTTACATTCTTGATTCCTCTGAGGAACTGCCTGAGTAAAGGATGTGAAAAGACAGGTGGATCAAAGCTGTATTCTGCTGATATAGCTGATGCATGTATCTTGATGGAGGAGTAGGACAGGCCTGTATGTAGAAGTTCTGCCAAATACTCCAGAATGTTAGGCATATCTATGTTTGACACATCTTTTCCTCTTTCAGTACTCCAAATGACAAACCTTTTCCATTTTCCTGCATAGTTCCTTCTTGTTGAAGGTCTGCGGGCTTCAAGAATAATATCTTTAACTCTTTGGGAAAGTTCTGGATTAGCTGCTGCTATGTGATGTTCCATGCAGTCAGTTGCAGCGTTTTTAGGTTTGGATGCATGATGCTGTAGTTGTTCTGAGTTAACATCAAAGGCATCAGGGGTATTGGCCACATATTGTTCCGAGACATGCTCCTCAGCAGTGGGTACCAGTGTTGTCTTGGCCAGTTTGGAGCTATCAGGATTATCCTTGGACGTTCTTCCTTGATTTTTAGTAATACCTTGTGTATCAAGGGAAGAGGTGGGAATGCATATGCTGTTAGGCCTTTCCAGCTGAAAGAGAGCGAATCCACTTTCCATGCCAGTGGGTGGAATGTCCTTGTGCAGAATTTTTTGAGCTGGTGATTGAGAGGGGAAGCGAATAGATCTATCTGAGGCATTCCCCATTTCTTTGAGATGGTCTTGAAGATGTCCGGGTGTAGCATCCATTCGTGGGCATCCGATGTGGTTCTGCTTAATATGTCTGCTAGAGCATTCTCCTTTCCCGGTACAAATATTGCCTGTAACTGGATGTTGTAGCTGAGTGCCAGGTTCCAGAGCTCCAAAGTCATTCTGCATAGGGGGTATGAATGAGTGCCTCCCTGTTTGTTGATGTACCACATGACTGTGGTGTTGTCTGTCCTTATCATCAACTGGCCCTCTGAGAAATGGTCTGAACTTTTGGATTGCCAGTTTTACTGCCAGCATTTCTTTTAGGTTGATGTGCAGGTGAAGTTGATCCTCGTCCACAATCCTTGCACGCATTTGTCCAGCATGTGGGCCCCCATCCTAGGTCTGAAGCGCCTGTTGTGATGGTCTGGTTTGCTTGACATCTGCGAAAGGGTAGACCTGGGTTTGACTGGCATGCTTGAGCCCACCATAGGAACTCCTGTTTTAAGCATGGAATTAGTGGAATTTCTGTTTCTAGGCTGTGCCTGTGTTGGGACCATAAATTCTTTAGGTACCACTGTAGTTTTCTCATATGTAGTCTGGCAAGTGGGACCAAGATTATGCATGATGCCATGAAGCCCAAGGCCTGCAGTACTTTTCTTGCTGTTAACTTGTTCTGTTTTGTTACAGCCAAGAAGTAAAGAGGGAGTTTTTTTTGTTTTGTTTTTCTGCAGTTAGGAATGCCATTTGTCTTACTGTGTCCAATTCCGCGCCCGAGAATGTCCTTGTTTGGGATGGTATCAGCCTTGATTTTTGTAAATTGACTGTGTATCCCAGTGCTTGTAGCAAGTAAATGACCCTTTGTAAATCTGTTGTCAGCTTGCTTTTGTTGTCCCCTTGTAGCAGGCAGTCGTCCAGGTATGGGTAAATTTGAATTCCCTGTAGTCTGCAGTGGGCGATTACTGATGCCAGGCATTTTGTGAATACTCTGGGCAGTAGATAAGCCAAAGGGCAATGCTGAGAATTGATAATGCTCTGATCCTGCAAGAAATCTGAGGTATCTTCTGCAGATTGGTCGAATGTGGACGCAGGTATGCCTCCTTGAGATCTAGAGTTACCAGCCAACACTCCTTGCCCAGCATGGCAAGAAGTTGCTGTAGGGTCAGCATTTTGAATTTTGGGACAATGATGTATGTATTTAAGGTGGACAGGTCGAGAATAGGTCTCCAACTTTTTTCCTTTCTTGGAACTAGGAATAGTCTGGAGTAGAATCCCTTTCCTTGTTCTGTTGTTGGCACTCTTTCCACAGCTCTCATGTTTGCTAATTGCATTATCTGTTGTAGAGCCTCTTTTTTGATTTGGAGGTAGGTTTGGCATTCCTGTTTTGACTGGTAAAGTGTGGAAGTGGAACCGGTAACCTTGATCTATGGTTTGTAAAATCCACTTGTCTTTTGTGATATAGTGCCAGTTCTTCGAAAATAAGGTTAATTTGCCACCTAATGGAGCTGCTATTTGTTCCCTGGTAGGCGGATTTAGAGGTAAGTCACTGTGGTTGTGTTGTTGTAGTGGCAGTGGTTGTGTCTGTGCCTCTGTTGTTACCTTGCCACTGTCGTCCTCTGTAGGCACCTCCTCTGGATTGGTTTCTGCCTCTGGAACGTCTATTCCTGCCCCTTTGGGATCTTGTGGAGTCAGGAAAGGACCAATTTTTGGCAGGCCAGTTCCTGCTAAACCTTGGGGTTGAACCTGCAAGAAATCTTTAACCGTTTGAACAGATTTTGCCTTTTCTTCCATTTTCTTCATTACCTGCTGGGCAGGTGTACCAAACAAGCTGGTCTTATCCATAGGAGCATCTAATAACTTAGCTTTAACATGATCCGTAAGGCTTGTTCCTTTAGCCATGCATGTCTTCTTATCACTGTGCCAGTCATGGCTGATCTAAATGAAGCCTCCAGTGCACCATAGCCACATTTTAAGGAATGGTTACTAACCTGTTGTATGTTATTTACCATTTCTAATACATATTTCTTATCAATAGAGTCATCAGAGGATAGCTTTTTTGTTAACTGATCAAGCATAAACTCTTGGTATTGTATCATGTAAAACTGACAGTTTAAAGCTCTAGCTGAGAGAGTAGCTGAGGTGTAGACTTTTTTGCCCCATCTGTCTAATGACCTGGCTTCCCTTTCAGAAGGAATAGGGTTTTAGCTGTGGTCGAGGCTACTGCCCTGGGACCCTGGGATATAGTTTCGGGTCTGCAAGTGGGGCCTTGTAAAGGTGGTGATGAGTGTCTGGTACCCTGTAAAATCTGTCTGGTTTGGCAGGGGCTGGAGGTAAAGAATCTGGTGCAGAGCAGACATCATTGAAGGCATCGTCCACCACAGAGAGGACAGGAGGTATAGCTAAGGGCCTGTGCTGTGGAAGGTGCAGAAAGGTCCTAAGTCTTTTTCTGGAGTCTGAGAAATCCTGCTGCTGCCATTGGAACTGCTCTCGCATGGCATGTAAGGTTTCCCCAAAGGAGAATTCTTCTGGTGGGGAAGCAGCTGGAATGGATTCTTCATAATTGGAGAAAGGAGCCTCTGGCTGGTCTGTTATGTCTGATTCATCGGCAGAATCATCAGAGGACACAGGCTCGGGGGGCTCTGCCCTAGGTCTCTTCTCTGGGGGCTGAGAGGCCCTGTCTGGGTGAGATTGAGATCCCCTAATTAATGAAATTAAATCTTCTGCCAGAGTAAGCATTTGTGAACTAGAAGAGGGCCTGGTTGTAGGAGGTTTAACAGGCACTGTTTTAGTAGTTTTGGCTGCTTTAGCCCTGGCAAAGGCCTTAATGGACATGGCTGCTGGAGGCCTAGCAGCACCACGTGCTGGGGTAGAGACATCCAAGGGAATGGTGTCTGATAAGTCAGTGGCAACCACCGTAGTGGATAAAATTTCTGAGGCCGATTCAAGAGAAGTAGCAGGGGCCTCAGTGGTAGTGATAGATTCAGCTGTACTTTGATCAGTTTTCTCGGTTTCGGCCGAAACCGAGACACTCGCGGTTTGCTTAACCATGGTTTCGGCCGAAACCTCGGACCGCGAGTGTCGGTCTTTATCTTTGCGTTTTTTAGCAGTTTGGGTAGCCGGAGGATCCGACGGCATAATATACGCAAAATCTGAACCGAAAAACTGTTCAGCAAACTCCGACCGAAGCCTAAGCGTTCGTCGGTTGAATGAAGCACAGGCCGAACAGGCTGCTACGTCGTGGGCTGGGCCTAAACAAGGCAGACAATAAGAGTGGAAATCTTTATGAGGTATTTGTTTCCCACAAGTTAAACAATTATTAACTTTTTCTGACATCGGCTGAGGCAAGAAAGAGTCCCCAACGGGGTACTTAGCTTTAGAAGTCTTCGAAGTAGTATTCGGTAGAAGTAATCTCTGGATCCGACCGACCGGCACTTGCGAACAGCTTCTGCTTCGGGCGCCACGCGGCAAGAAAGACTGAGGAAAATGGCGTCGGCTGATGCCTTTATACCCGAAGACCAACAGAGATGACGTCGGGTGAAGTGCGACATCAGCCGAAGCCGGACCCGGACTTTGGAATCCGGCCGACTGAAGGGCTGCCTGACGACAGGACAACCCAGTTGTTATGACTGCAGATGCATCCATGAAGGACATCCCCATCTGTGATTACTGCAGCTGTATGCACGATGAACATCACTCATAAACTGTCTTGCTGGCAGCTGGTTGATCTGGAGGAGGTCCTGGAAATGGTTCGTCAGGGAGACCACTTTGCCTTGGGGTAAAAAAGCTTTCATTAGGTCTGTCCGAAACCTGCAATCCAGGAAGACTTTGTCTTGTTCTGGGGATAAGGATGACTTGATGAGGTTCAGTGTGAAGCCTAGTCTGTGAAGCAGGGAGAGAGAACTGGAGATGATTTCTGAGGGTCTCTTCCTTTTCTGCAAGAATTAGAATAAAGTCTAAATAGGGATAGACCTGTACACTGTTGGTCCTGCAGAAGTCTATGGCGAGAGCTAGGCGTTTGGTGAAAACCCTTGGTACAGTGGACAAACCAAAGGGCAAGGCAGTAAATTGAAAATGAGAATAAGGTCCAGCAAAGCGTAAGCATTTCTTGTGGTTTGGGTGTATGGGGATGTGGAGGTAAGCATTCTTCGGGTCCAAAGTGGTCATTAATGCTGGTGGTGGCAATAACCGAAGCAGGGTCTGAAGGGACTTTTAGAAACAGGTTTATAACAGATAAGTCCAGGATTGGCCTCCATGGTCCATCCTTTTTTGGTACTAGGAACAATCTGGAGTAAAAACCTTTTCTTATCCTGATGGGACAGGTTCTTTGGTGCCTTGTGGCTGTAGGTCTTAGGTAATGTGGGGGAGTAGGTGAAGCTGATTCTTGGGTGGAAAGGGAATGCCCTGTGGGGTGGGTCATTCCTGCCAAGATAGGAAATATCATTTTTCCACTATTGCCAGCACCCAACGGTCTGAGGGGATTTCTTTCCAAAGGGACATACAGTAAGAGAGATGGGAAGACAGGGGGAGATGGGCAAGGGAGTTATGCACTGTTGCCATTGTTTCTGTCATGAAAGGACCGTCAGAGTTGGCTGAGAAAAGGTAGTCCTAGAAGAGGACTGCCTCCTAGTACCTTTCCTATACCTGGAAGATGAAGGGATGGTCGTGGAGGGGGGCCCTTCTAACATGGAATGTTTTAGCAGTATAACAGTATAATATAGCACTTGGGTATAGGAGATACCAGCAGATGTTTAATGTCTAGTAGTTCTTTGCTCTTCTCCTGTAGGTTTTTAAATAGTTCTGCAGACTGCTTACCAAACAGAATGTTATGATCCAGTGGAGCATCTAGGATTTAGGACTTAAAATCTTCTGGCAGTGGCTGGATCCTAAGCCTGGAATATCTACGAAGTACTAATGCAGTTGCAGCTGATCTAGCAGAGGCCTCTGCTGCATCATAACTGCATCTAATGGAGTGCCTGGCCATCAGGGATGCCAGAGATAGCTTAGATGCTACTTCAGAATTGTTAGGAAAGTCAGGCAGGGAGTTCAGAAGTGTAGTAGCTTGGGATACATATTTAACCATATGGGTTTTGGTAGACAATTGCCTTGAAGGCCAGGGTGGCAGAGGTGTAAATCTTCTTGCCCAGCCTATTCATAATTTTACTGTCTTTATCTGAAGGTAAGAGACGAAGAAGGGATCAGTCTGGATTGTTTATTTGGGGCCACGACTATAACAACAGGGTCCGCCAAGAGGGGCTTTACTAGAAATTTGTGATCATCAGGCACCTTATAGAAACGATCGGGTCTCTTTGGAGCATGTGGCTGAGAGTCAGGGTTCTTAGAGGAAGAAGCAAATGTGACAAGGTATGCAGGGATCACTGGAGGAATGGCTAATGGGGAGGGTGATTCAACCTGCAACAGCTCAAAGTATCTTTTTTGTGTTTTGGTCATTTGGGTAGGATTCCATTGGAAATATTCTTTCACCTTAGTGATAGTCTTACCAAATGTTACGTCCTCCAGAGGAGAATCTCCTTCAATACAATCCTCATCTAGAGAATAATATTCCAGAGGGGAAGCTATTTGGGATGAGTAAGTAATAGACTCCTCCTCAGAGGAAGAGGAGAGGGACTCGTCTTCTTCCTGGGGAATAAAGGGAAAGAGTGAAGTAGAAGCAGCAGGCCTTGGGCTGAGAGCACTGGAATAGAGGGGGCTGAGGAGGTTGTAAGCCTAAGGGCCATGAAGGCCTGCATTAGAGACTGTGTAAAAGACTACAAGTCCAGTCCGGCTGTCCTTCAGTAGGGGTAGACAAATGTTTGGGGGGTTTTTTTGCCTTCTTTTCAAAGGAGCAGTTTTGAGAGACACTGTAGGCCTTACCTGAGAAAGGAGAGACAGATTCCTGAGATCCAGAAGGGCTTTCGGTGGAACTTGGCTCGCCCTCAACTTTGGAAATAACAGATGTCTGAGACATCTCTGCGTCTGTGCTGGCTGGCGCTTTGGAATCGGCTTCGTAGTGGGGAGCCGTAGAAGAAGACGGCTCTAGCGGGGTCCCTCAATCCCTATATCGGTGGTTGGCGAGGCATCCAACGATGGAGAGGCAGAGGTAGTAGGCTGCAAAAAGTACAGTTTTGTACCTACCATAAATGTAGATGTTCGAGGGCTAATACAGCTGCAGTCATAACAGATGGGTTCTCCTGCCGTCAGGCGGGTCCTCGGTCGGCCGAATTCCAAAGTCTAGGTTCGGCGTCGGTTGTCGTTGCTTTCTTTCCTGATGTCAGTGCGACAGGGGTATATAAGACACAGCCGACGCCATTTTCTTCAGTCTTTCTTGCCCCAGATGTCAGGTGCCCCCAGAAGGAAGGCAATATATATATAAAAAAAATATATAGAATATATAATCATGCATTGCAATATAATCAAAAAACAGTAGTTGCAAGCAAATACACCATAGAAGGATAACCCAATCAAGTTGTAAGATGAGGAGTTAGCCACTAGGTCTGTACCCAGAGGGGAAGGAGGGAGGGAAACCTGTACTGCAGCTGTATTAGCACTCGAACATCTACATTTATGGTAGGTACAAAACTGTACTATGTTCATCGTGCATACAGCTGCAGTCATAACAGATGGGTAGAATCCCAAAGCTACGCACAGGGTGGTAGGCACTAGGTGGAACTGGGAGGAGCCAGAATGCCCTGCAACACAGCAGTGGCAAAGCCTGCTCTAGTTTTGGAGTATAAAGGTAGGTGGTAGTGTTTAGTGAAGGTATGCACAGAACTCCAAGTGGCTGCCTCCAAAATATCTTTGGTAGGGACTCCTCTGAGGAAGGCTGCAGAGGTAGCTGTGGCCCTTGTGGAGTGGGATCTGATGCCTGCAGGTACAGATTTACCATGAAAGGAGTAACAAAACCGTATGCAGTGGCCTATCCATTTTGAAATTGTCTGTTTGTTAATTGGCTTCCCTTGAGCTCCTACAGCATAGGACACAAAGAGTTGTTCTGATTTCCTGAAAGCTTTGTTCTGTCCAAATAGTAACGTAGCTGTCTATGGATGTCTAAGGAATGTGGCAGCCTTTCCCCTTTGTTTTGAGGATTGGGGTAAAAGGTAGGTAAGTGTATAGCCTGATTTAAAGCTACCGTGGATACTACCTTAGGCATAAATGACGGGTTGGTTCGTAGGGAAACCCTGTCCTGATGGAAGATGAGAAAGGGCTGCACAGCCATGAGGGCTTGTAGTTCCGAGACCCTACGAGCTGAGGTAATGGCCAGAAGGAAAGCTGTTTTCCAGGACAAATATTGCAAATCTGTTGAGGCAGCTGGTTCAAAGGGAGGCAATGTTAATTTTTCTAGAATGTAATTAAGATCCCAGGCTGGTATTGGTTGTTTCCTTGGAGGTCTTATATTCTTAGCCCCTCTGAGGAACTGTCTTAAGAGTGGGTGAGAGAATAAGGGTGGATCAGTGTTGTATTCTGCAGAAATGGCTGAGGCATGGATTTTGATGGAGGAAAATGAAAGTCCACTGTTCAACAGCTCAGCTAGATACTGTAATATCTGAGGCAAATTCAGTTTTCTAGGAACCTGGCCTTTTTTCTCATTCCAAACGCAAAACAGTTTCCATTTTGTGGAGTAAGCTTTTCTAGTAGATGGCCTTCTGGTCTCCAAAATGACATCCTGCACCTCCTTGGAGAGTAGGGTCTGTTGTGGTGTTAAGGAATTTTCCATGCAGCCAGATTGAGTGTTTTCAGCTGACTGTGAAGAGTTTTGTAGCTGTGCTGAGTCAGTAGAAGAGGCATTAGAGGTAGGGTCCAGGGAGGAGAATGTGTTAGGCTTCTCAGGAGTGGGTACCAGTGTTGTCTTGGCCAGTCTGGAGCAATCAGTATCATATTTGGTCTGTCTGCACTTGCTTTCAAGAGCACCTTGGGCAGAAGAGGCAAAGGTGGGAAGGCGTAAACTGTCCGTGCTGTCAACTGATGATTCCTGTGGGAGGCAAAGAGATCTATGTCTGGCCTTCCCCACGCTTGGATTATCTTTGTAAACACTTGAGGATGCAACTTCCATTCGTGCAGGTCTGTCATATTTCTGCTTAGATTGTCTGCCAGCGTGTTTTCCAAACCTGGCAGGTACTGTGCTTGAAGTTCGATTTGCCATTCCAGAGCCATGTTCCAAAGGGACATGGCCAGCCTGCTCAGGGGGTATGAATGTGTTCCTCCTTGTTTATGTACCACATTACTGTGGTGTTGTCTGTTCTTATCAATAATTGCCCTGGATGCAGGAGGTCCTTGAAAGCTGTAATTGCATTTATCACTGCTAGCATTTCCTTTTGATTGATGTGAAGGTGCTTTTCCTTTTGGGACCATTTGCCCTGAATGCACCTGTCTGTCATGTGTGCCCCCCAGGCGTAGTCTGAGGCGTCTGTTGTGATGACTTGATTTGCTTGAGGCTTGCAGAATGGTAGACCTGTGTTTGTTTGACATGCTTGGGCCCACCATAGAAATTCCTTTTGCAAACATGGGATTAGTGGTATTATTGTTTCCAAACTGTGGCTGTGTTGAGACCATAGGTTTTTTAGGTACCATTGAAGTTTCCTCATATGCAACTTTGCACATGGGATTAGAAGAATGCAAGATGCCATGAAGCCCAGATCCTGCAGGATTTTCCTTGCAGTTAGCCTGGTACAATTTGCTAGTATTTTGAAGTACTGAGTTAGTTGCCCCTGTTTTTCTGGCGTAAGATAGGCCATCTGGGTGTTTGTGTCCAAGTTGGCACCCAGGAAAATTATTTTCTGAGATGGTGTTAGCCTGGATTCCTCTTTGTTGACTGTGTATCCCAGAGAATTCAATAACCGTGTTACATAAGCCAGATGTTCCAGAAGTATGTGTTTGCTGTCCGCTTGGATCAGGCAATCGTCCAAATAAGGGTAAATTTGTATCCCTTGAAGTCTGCAGTAGGCAATTACTGATGCCAGGCATTTCGTGAATACTCTGGGCAGTAGATAAGCCAAAGGGCAATGCAGAGAATTGATAGTGGATTGAACCTGCAAGAAATCTGAGGTATCTTCTGCAGCTTTGTCTGATTGGGACATGCAGGTATGTCTCCTTGAGGTCCAATGTTACCAGCCAAGACTCCTTGCCCAGCATGGGAAGAAGCTGCTGTAAGGTGAGCATCTTGAATTTTGGTACGAGGAGAAATGTGTTTAGGATGGATAAGTCCAAAATGGGTCTCCAATCGGTTCCCTTCCTTAGTACCAGGAATAGTCTGGAATAAAAACCTTGACCTTGTTCGTGAGTAGGTACCTCTTGAATAGCTTTCATGTCCATGAGCTTTGAAATTTGTATTTGAGCCTCTGCCCTTTGATTGTGTGGCAGGTTCGGCATGCCTCTCATTTTTGGAAGAGTGTGAAAATGAAATCTGTAGCCTCTTGTTTATAATGTCCAGGATCCATTTGTCTGTTGTGATAATATGCCAATTTTTTGAAAATAATGCCAGCTTTCCTCCCAAGGGTGCTGCCAGCTTGAGACTTGCTTGGCATGCAAAGGGGAAAGTCATTGGGTTTGTTTCCTGTATTGTTGTGCACTGTCTTCGCCACCTCTTGGTGCTGGAGTTTGCCATTGTCTGCCTCTATATGATCCTTGAGATTGTCCTCTGCCCCTTGTGCGCCTGTATCTACCTCTTTGGGGCTTGTCCGTGGCTGGAAAGGACCAGTTTTTTGAAGGCCAATTTCTGCTAAAACGTGGTGGTTGTACCTGTAGAAAAGCTTTGACAGTTTGCATAGATTTAGCTTTTTCTTCCATTTTCCGTAGTATCTCCTCAGCATTAGTACCAAATAATACATCCTTTGGTAAAGGAGCATCTAGTAGTTTAGCTTTAACATGATCAGGCAAGGTTTGTTCCCTAAGCCAGGCATGTCTACGAATGACTGATCCTGTAACAGCAGCTCTACTTGAGGCCTCTAGAGCATCATAGCCACACTGTAAGGTGTGTTTACCCACTTGTTCTGCACTATGCATCATATCCTGCAACTCCTTCAAATCTGGTTGTTCAGGTTGTGACATTTTATTCCTTAATTGTGATAACAGAAACTGCTGATATTTAAGCATATGGAACTGACAATTTAAGGCCCTCATGGCTAGGGTGGCCGAGGTATATACCTTTTTCCCCCACCTTTCTAAGGATCTAGACTCTCTCTCGGAAGGTAATGGATTCTTAGCAGTAGAGGCCTTCATTCCCTTGGGGCCTTGAGAAATGGTTTCAGGGTCAGCATTATGGCTTTTGTAAAGAAATTGGTGTGAGTTAGGAACTCTGTAGTACCTATCAGGCTTAACTGGGGCAGGAGGCAGGGAATCCGGATTAAGGCAAGCCTCTGTGTAAACATCATCAAGTATGTCCAAGACAGGAGGTATAGACAGAGGTCTGTGCTGACGTAGCAAAAGAAATTCCCCAAGTCTTTTCTTGGAATCTGAAAAATCTTGGCCTTCCCAATGGAAGTGTTCCCTCAAGGTATGCAAGGTTTCCCCGAAAGAAAAATCCTCTGGGGGAGATACAGAAGGAATGGACTGCTCTGCATCAGAATCTTCAAAAGGGGAGTACGAGTGTTCCTCTTCATCAGAATGTTCTGAAATAATGGTGCCCTGGTCAGAAGAGGGAGAATCTTCCTCCACTCTGGGTCTCTTGTCCGGAGGGGGTTGGGAACCCCTGATAAGAGTAATTAAATCCTCAGCCATTTTGAGCATCTGCTTTTTAGGCATGGGACCTGGAGATGGGCCCTGTGCAACAGGCCTCTTGGAATGCAAGGCTGATTTGGACTTAGTAAAGGCCTTTATGGAAAAGGAAGATGAAGGTCTGAAGACACTATGGGTGGAAGTGGACCTGTCCACATTAAGAGGCTCAACACTCACAGTGGCTTCGGTAGCTGTAGTCAGGGTATGGGCCGAGGCACCTGCGGTCTCGGTTACAGAAGACACCGCCAGAGAAGTGTCGCCGGTAGTCAGGGGCTGCGTAGGCGCCTCGCTGAGAACCAGACCACGTGTAGACGGTTTTGGCGTGGTGTCGGTGGAGACCGCGGACCTCGCGTGTCGGTCTTTGTCCTTGCGTTTTTTGGACAAAACGGTAGTCGGAGTCTCCGACGACATTTTATAATCAAAAGCTTTACCAAAAAAGTGCTGGGCGAACTCCGCCCGACGCTTAATAGTGCGTTTATTGAAAGTAGCACAAAAGCGACAGCCCGAGACGTCGTGGTCTGGGCCTAAACAAGGTATACAGAGGGAATGGAAATCCTTATGCGGTATTTGCTTCCCACAAGAAATACAATTGTTAACTTTGTCTGACATCGGTCTGAGGCAAGAAAAGTTTCCCCAATGGGGTACTTTGCTTTAAAGAAGACTTCAGTTTCCAAATTTTCGTAATTTCAGGAGCTGACCGACCGGCACTTGCGAACTGCTTCTGCTTCGGGCACCGCGCGGTAAAAAAGACTGAAGAAAATGGCGTCGGCTGTGTCTTATATACCCCTGTCGAACTGACGTCAGGAAAGAAAGCGACGACAACCGACGCCGGACCTAGACTTTGGAATTCGGCCGACCGAGGACCCGCCTGACGGCAGGAGAACCCATCTGTTATGACTGCAGCTGTATGCACGATGAACATCTTTGGCCTTTTTCTTTGGTGGCTCCATCTGGGCGGCCGATTCCGGATCCATCCTTAGAGCTAATTTCTTAACCCTTTGATTTTCTAAATACAGGCTAAGGGCAGCCAGGCGGCTTCTAAGTGTTTTAGGAATGAAGGATTGGCAGATGGAGCAGGAGGTATGGTCGTGTTTCCAGCCTATACAAAAGACACAACGGTTATGGGAGTCCTCATTTGGAATTTGACGTCCGCTTCAACATTTACCTTTCTTAGCAGACATTGGCTAATGTCAAACAAGCTATTAATATAAGTAAGAAATCCCCAACAGGATACTTAGCTTTAGATGCCTTGATAGACAAAAGCGATGCGCTCGTTCTGAGGTCTGTACGTGCAGACGTCACATTTAAGTTCCCAGGTTTATGGCCCTGCGTGTGACGTCCATGGACCAACAGCAACCAGGCTTAAAGTTTTTGTATAGGAGCCGATGTTCGGGTTGCCTGAGGTGGAGGATCCCATAGTAAGAATACTGCAACATGAGAATAGAAAGACATCTTTAGTTTTATCTAAATATCTAACCTGTCTATGCAAATCTAAGGTGTGAAGACCCTTCCCACACTGCAGACCTTGAGAGAAGGAAAAAAGAAGAAAAGGAAGTTGAATAGATTAAGGGACAACTCATTAGCCACCATGGGCACAAAATGAGGACTAGTACAAAGAAAAGTGCAGTTATGTACACTTACCATAAATGTAGATGTTCGAGTGTATTCACTGTTGCAGTCATCACATTTGGGTTATCTACCTGGAGGTAGCCCTCAGCCGGCCTGAATTCCGGAGTCTTCGGATTTCTGCGTCAGATGCTGTCGCTTCTTCCATGACGTCAGGTCGTCAGGGGTATAAAACATGCAGCAGATGCCATTACATCAGTTTTTCTTGACCCAGATGTCAGGTGCCCCCACAATAGGAAGCAATTATATGGTATGGTACACCCTCATCAAAAAGCAAATACACATAATAAAATATATGCCAAACAAGAAGGAAAGGTAGAACCAACAGAAGTCAGGGGGCTGGAGGGAGGGTAACCAGGACTGCAATAGTGAATACACTCGAACATCTACATGTATGGTAAATGTACACAACTGCACTATGTTCTTCGTATTTCACTGTTGCAGTCATTACATTTGGGTAGATTCCCAAAGCTATGGTTGGGAGGAGGTGTTTATACAGCATTAGGGCCAGCTATAAGGCCGTGCAAGACAGCAATGGAAAAACCAGCTCCGGATTTAGAGAAAATTGGTAAATGATCATGCTTGGTAAAAGTATGTACAGAACTCCAGGTAGCAGCTTCTAGAATATCCCTGGTAGGAACACCTCTGAGAAAGGCTGCAGAAGTAGATGTAGCCCTGGTGGACTGAGATGTAATCCCCTCAGGGATAGGGTTTAATGGTGCTTATAGCAGAAAAAAATGCAATGGCTTATCCATTTAGAAATGGTTTGCTTTGAAATAGCCTTCCCCTCTGCCCCTGCAGCACATGCTACCAGAAATTGTTCAGATTTTCTTCGAGATTTAGTCCTGTCCAAGTAGAATCCAAGTTGTCTGTGCACATCGAAGGAATGCAGAATCCATTCCCCTTTGTTCTGTGGATTGGGAAAGAAGGTTGGCAAATGAATGGACTGATTAAGAGCCACACTGGAAACCACCTTGGGTGTGAAAGATGGATTGGTCCTCAGAGATACCCGTGTCCGCATGAAAGATGATGAAAGGCTCCACTGCCATAAGGGCCTGTAATTCAGATATCCTTCTAGCTGAAGTGATTCCTAAAAGGAAGACAGTTTTCCAAGAAAGAAATGTTAAGTCTGCAGTAGCAGCTGGCTCGAAAGGAGGTAGAGTGAATATCTCTTTGCCCGTCTGAGATACTGCTTGAGCAGGACATGAGAGAAGAGGGGTGGTTCTGTGTTATAGTGAGCTGAAATAACTGAAGCGTGGATTTTAATAGAAGAAAAAGATAGGCCCTTGTGAAGCATCTCGGTTAAGTATTGCAAAATCTAAGGTAAATTGGGCGCTGCTGTGCTCATCCGTAAAGATTGGTTCCAGGCACAGAATCTTTTCCATTTGTCAGCATAAGATTTTCTACTACTAGGCCTTCTCCCCTCCAAGATGACATCCAGCACAGGTTTGCTGAGGGATGATAAGGGTGAATTTAAGTGATTAGCCAGGCTGCAAGGTTCAATATTGGAAGATGTGGGTGCATAATTTGGTTCTCCTGCTGAGACAGCAAGGAAGGGGTCTGAGACAGGTGCCATGGAGATGTGTGTGACATACTGTGCAGGAGTGGATACCAGTGTTGGCGTGGCCAGTCTGGAGCAATCAAAATCATTCTTGGTTTGTCCTGTTTGACTTTTAGCAGAACTTTGGAGAGTAGAGGCAGAAGGGAAAAGGCGTAGACTGATAGGCTTTACCAGATGAAGGACAGAGCATCCACTTTTCAGGCTTCTTTGTGGGAAGTCTTTGTGCAAAACTTGTTCAACTGGTAGCTCTGGGGGGGGGGGGGGGGCAAATAGATCTATGTCTGGGCTCTCCCATTTGCTTGTCAACATGTTGAAAATCCATGGTTCCAGTTTCCACTCGTGTGGGTCCATGAGATTTCTGCTTAGTCCGTCTGCCAGTGTATTCAATTTTCCTGGCAGGAATTGAGCTTGTAGGTGCACTTGGTAGCTCAAGGCTGTGTTCCAATATGCCATGGCTAGTCTGCAGAGGGGGTAAGAATGTGTACCCCCCTGCTTATGTACCACATAACCATGGTGTTGTCAGTCTTTATCATTAGTTGTCCTGGAAGAATGTAGTCCTTGAAGGCTGCCAGAGAGCATTCTGTACAGCTAACATTTCTTTCTGATTGACATGCAGGTGCATTTGATTTGGGTTCCATTTGCCCTGAATGCATTTCATTGTCAGGTGAGCCCCCCATGCATAGTCTGATGCATCTGTAAGTTAGGGTTTGGGCGGCATGGGGTAGTGTGAATGGCAGTCCCTTGTTCTAGGGGCAGGCCTCTGCCCACCATAGGAATTCCAGGCATAGGCAAGGTATGATAGGAATCATTGTCTCCAGGCTGTGACAATGATGACTCCATAGATTTTTTAAAGGACCACTACGGGCAAACAATGAAAAAACATATTTTTTTTATCTTGCCATGATTTACTGCACTTCCTAAAGCCGCCTGCAGCAAAATAAGTGCTCATTCCTAATTTATTTTTTTTTTTACTCTTGTCTGCCCTCATGGGGGCAGACATCGTGATTCCTTTGGAAAGCTAAATCTGTCTCAATGCACAGACTGTGAGAACAAATAGCTCTACCATTTGTTGTCAGACTAGACTTCCATTCACTTAGAATAGACCACCTGAAAAAAAATGCCAAGTTTGAGAGTCTGCAGCTCATGTGTCATTGACTGGTATGTGCTGAGTTTTACAAATGTTGTTCCTATTGATGTACTACACATTCTCTGAAAGAAACTTGCAAAAGTGTCAACAAATTACTGAGATAAAGACTTTTCACAAGGAGCAGTTTTGCAACTTTCAATTCCTGGCTAAGTTACTCCTCCCATCTCCCCTCCTTCAGTGGGCTACAGTCTCACATTTCAGGCTCGGGTAGTTTCAACTAATTTGTCAGCTTTGCATGACAATAGACATAAAAAAAAAATCACAGCCTGGTGTGCCACTAAAACTGTTCCCTTATATGTCTCTTCACTTCTGAATAGCATTTCCCCAAGAATAACAAAAAAAAAAAAGCACACACATCAGTCCAGAGTTTGGGCCAATCTATCCATTTCTTATTGTGCACAGTAAAACATTCAGTTTATAATGCATTCTGGCTGCTGACATGGTTATCTTTACATAGTTCTCTTATAGCATAACCTGAACTTATGGTATTCAATGCCAAGCTTTACAACAGTTCTAGGTTCTTAACAATGACCTCCCAAGCCTCTGATGTGACCCAGTACTTTGTCAATGTACTGTAAATACATAGATTAATACAAATATGTGTGCACATATGACACGTACAATACATACATATCATTAATACAAGATAAATGCAATATAAATCATATGAATATAGTTATGATTTCTAGTTTATGACCCTGTTTGTCTATGGAAACTTCTTTTTGAATTTATGTTCAAGCAGTTGTACATTTGTTGTATATTATCTTGTTTAATTGTTTCTCAATATTCTAACCACTGTGTATGCTGCATCAATTGTAAAACTCTGATTTTACTCCTTTGATATTTTCTATTCTCTTTGTACAAAATAGCTATGTTTGTATAATTTATTTTTATTATTTTTTATAATTGTTTACTATGTATCTGGAGCTTTTCTCCCCCAGCCTCCGCTGAAAATGGTCATCTTGTGTCCAGTTGGACTAACCTGGTAAACAAATGGAAAATAAATAAAAAATAAAATATGCCAAGAAAAATCCAAAACTTAAGAAAAAAAAAAAACAGAGGGAAGGAAAATGTTTCCTTGATGCTGTCATGAAAATCCCAATCACTTACTCAGATATATATATATATATATATATATATCTATAATATATTAGGCAAAACAACGTACCCAACACACTAGTCATAGGTGACCCACTTACCAGGCTAAACAGAGAAGGTTACTGTCAGCTGCCTGTCAGGTGCCAGGATCTGCCACATAACCCATGCACTCAGGACACTCCACAACCAAGTACAAATATGACTCTGTCATTGTCCATGTTGGTGTGAATGACCTGAGACATGACTCCCTGGACTACATGAAGAGAGACATGGAAGAGCTCTCCGATCTTGTAGCCCAGGGAGGTATAACCCTAGCCCCGAGTAGCATTCTGCCATCGCCCAGAATGATACCGCAGTACAAGGACAAAAAGATTGACTTCAACAATTGGCTAAGCTTCTGGTGTCATTCTAAGGGGATCCAGTATCTGTCTGCCTGGGACGACATGGTCGACAGACCATGATGCTTTGTCAGAGATGGCCTGCACCTGTCGCCCATGGGATTCCGGATACAGGCTAAGGCTCTTGCCGCCCCTATAGTGCCTTTTTTAGACAAGTTTCAAATGTAACAGGAACAAGCAAGGAAAAACTGAGGGTAATGCTACTCAATGCTAGAAGTCTAAATCTCAAAATGAAATCACTCAAGGCACTCCTTAAAATGGAGAACATCGATACCTGTGCAGTGACTGAGACCTGGTTCAAAGCTCCAAAGAGCACCCCTGCACTACCAGGCTATAACTCATACCACACTTTTTGGCCACGTAACCTGGACCGGAACACCAAAGGCGAAGGTGTGCTCATATTCATTAAGGATATCCATACCTCCAGGCTAGTTGCTCAGCATAATGCATCCGAGGTTATCCAAGTGCAACTAACTCTGGGCAAAACTGCAATCCAGATTGTAACTTGCTACAGATCCCCCATCATGCTCCAGGATTCCCACTCCTCTTTTCTTGATATACTGGAAAATATTAGGGTTCAAACACCCTAATAATAGGCGATTTCAACTACCTCACCATTAACTGGGAAAACTACTCATGTACCAACTCCTTCGCTCAACGCTTTCTGGAATTCATAAATTCTATTGCCCTGGATCAACTTATCTACACCCTCACCAAAGGCAACAATATCCTAGACCTAGTCATCACCAACATGAATGACAGGTGTTCTACACCCGAAGTCAACTCCTTGTTGGTCAGATCCGACCATAAGCTAATCCCCCTAGATATCCACATCCCGCCCCCACCCCACATTAAGGAAACCACGGTAAAAAATTATTCCATAGCCAACTTCATGCTTCTTAAGACAGAAGTGGCTAACTTCATGACACCCATGCAGACGGCCAATACAGTTACGACTGCTGAATCCTACACAAATGCACTCTATAAGCACTTACATGAGTGCATGGATCGTGCTATCCCAAACAGAACCAAGAAGCTATCCTCCAAAAAAAGGAAGCCAATCTGGTGGTCCTCTGCCATAAACTGTACAACAGAAGGAAGAAACTGTTGCAAAAGAGAGTAAAATCCCATGAGTGGTGGAGCTCCCTGGTCAGCCTCAGTAAGATGCTGAGATCCCTTATAAGAGCATCCAAAGCTAGCTATGAAAATAAAATCGCCACTAATTCTAAGGACAACCACAAAGCATTCTATACCTATGTCAAGAATCTCAATGGCAGCACCCAGATCTGCTAAGATTTACAGCACAACTGCATGAAAATTACAGAACCAACTGATATTGCTAACATTCTGGCAGATAGGTTCAGTGCTAACGTTACCACCCTCTCACACCCTAAAGGGCCCATAACTATACAGGAAGAATGCAGAGTCCCTGTAATCACAACTACACAGGTAAAAGCTACACTCTCAAAAGCCAAAAACACAGCATCCATGTGACGACAATATCCCAGGCTGCATTTTACACGAACTTCAGAACAAACTGGCTCCCCACCTAAGCACCATGTTCAATCATAGCCTCACATCAGGCTTTGTGCCCACTGAATGACGCACAGCAACAGTTATCCCACTCCACAAAGGGGGAGCCACCACTGATACTGGGAACTATCGTCCTATTAGCCTGATGAGCTTGGTCTGCAAGGCCATGGAACGTATAGATTCATAGGTAGGTACTAGGCTATCTGCCCTGGGGCCTATACAAGCCCAGCCAAAAAGGTACCCCAGCTTTTACCACCCAAGAAAATTATTTTCCTATGCCACTGTCGAGCAGAGCCACAGAGGTGATCCCCGGGGTGAATTTCCTATTTCCCATCCATTCATCAAGATTTTTCCTGAAGAGTGCTAATGAAGAGCTTTGTTTGATATAGATGGGTAGTTTATTCCAGAGTATGGGAAGTCTCTGGGACAGGAATATATCCCTCCGGCATGTTCTATTTATTGTGGTGACAAGGTTTAGGTCCCTAGAGCGTGTAGCTCAGAGGAATTGGGATTTCTTTAAGTGGAGCATGTCCAAAATTTCTGGGTTGGAGATAGTTTTGTATGTTAGGCAGAGATCACCTCTGAGTAGGCGATATGCGACAGAGTAAAGCTGGAGTTTTTTGAGACGGTCTGTGTAGGGCATCTGTTTGAGGCGGGTAATTCTCTGTGAGGTATTTCTGTGGCCTTTTCAGTTGTTGTAGATGTCTTGTGAGGTACATACCAAAAGGGGCGTTGTACTCTATAATGGGTCTAATGAGTGATGAGTAGAGGGGAACAATGACCTTTTTTTTCTGGATGAGAAACCTTTTGTGATGAGGTGTGCCACGTAGAAGGATTTCCTGACTACTGTGGTGATATGATTATCAAAGGAGAGAATACTGTCCACCTGTGTCCCAAGGTCTCTTATCACACTTTTGGTGTTAAGTATTCTACCGCCTATGTTGTAGTTCATGGGTACAGAGTTTTTACCAAAGGGGATGACCATGCACTTTTTGGCATTGAGCTTGAGGCCATGGCTTACCAGGCATCCGTCTCAGTGAGGCTCTTTTGTAGGATGTCCACATCATTAGGAGTTTCGATTATGGCTCCTAGTTTGCAGTCATCTGCGAACTTCATTAGCCAAAGACCTTCTGTGTTAGCCTGTACTTCAGAGAAGTAGATACCAAACGGGAGAGGACCCAGGACTGAACCCTGTGGTACTCCACTTGTCACTGGTCTGAAGTCAGATTTGGAGTCTGCTACTTTCACAGTGTGGGTTCTGTCAGTGAGCCAGTTGCCAACCCATCTTGTGACATACGGATTTATACATAGTTTAGTGAGTTTATCTATAATTCCAGAGTGGGGGATAGGGTAGAAAGCCTTGGCAAGATCTAGATAGGCTGTGTGAACCACCCTACCCTTGTCTATGGCTTTGGTGACTGCTTCAAAGAAGTCTATCAGGTTTTGGAGACATGATCTGCCTTTTACAAACCCGAACTGGGTGGAGTCCAGAGTTTGGAGATTACCAATGTCTTTGATTATAAGTTCCATGATGATACGTTCCATGGCCTTGCAGACCAGGCTTGTCAGGCTAATGGGGCGGTAATTCCCGGGGTCCATGGTGGCTCCCCCCTTGTGGAGTGGGATAACCGTCGCTGTGCACCATTCAGCAGGCACAAAGCCTGAGGTGAGGCTATGACTGAAAAAAAATAAACAGCCTCTGCAAGGCTCAAACCCAGGACCCTGCACACCAGAGCCAAAGTGATTTACCACTAAGCCCTGCCAGATATCATCATGGAACTCATAAACAAAGACATTGGTAACCTCCAAACTCTGGACCCCACCCAGTTCAGGTTTGCGAAAGGCAGATCATGCATCCTGAACCTAAACGACTTCTCTGAGGCAGTCAATGAGGCTAAGGTGGTTCACACAGCCTATCTTGACCTCGCCAAGGCTTTTTACACCATCCCCCATTCTGGAATTATAGCTAAACTCACTAAACTAGGTATAAAACCCTACGTTACAAGATGGGTTGCCAAATGACTCACTGACAGAACCCTCACTGTAAAAGTTGCAGACTCCAAATCTGACATCAAACCAGTGACAAGTGAAGTATCACAGGGTTCAGTCCTGGGACCTCTCCTGTTTGGTATCTACTTCTCTGAAGTACAGGCTAACACAGAAGGCCTCTGGCTAACGAAGTCTGCAGATGACTGCAAACTAGGAGCCATAGTCGAGTCCCCAAATGATGTGGACATCCTACAGAAGGGCCTCACTGAGACAGATGCCTGGTGTTAGAGCTATGGCCTCAAGCTCGATGCCAAAAAGTGCATTGTCTTCCCCTTTGGTAAAAACTCTGTACCTGTGAGCTACCACATAGGTGGTAGTCTACTTAACACCGAATGTGTGATGAAACCTTGGGACCCAGGTAGACAGCAGTCTCTCCTTTGATAATCACATCGCCACAGTAGTCAGGAAGTCCTTCTATGTAGCACACCTCATCACAAAAGGGTTCTCATCCAGGAAAAAAAGAGGTCATTGTCCCCCTTTACTTGACACTCATTAGACCTATTATAGGGTACAACGCCCCTTTTGGAATGTACTTCACAAGACATTTGCAGCAGCTGGAAAAGCCGCAGAAGTACCTCATAAAGAGGATTACTGGCCTCAAACAGATGCCCTACACTGACTATCTAAAAAGACTCCAGCTTTACTCCGTAGCATATCGCCTACTCCGAGATGATTTCTGCCTAACATATAAAGCTATGTCAAACCCAGAGCTGTTGGACATGCTACACCTAAAGAAATCCCAATCCCTCTGAGCAACACGCTCTAGGGACCTAAACCTTGTCACCACAATAAACAGGACATGCTGGAGAAAGAGATTCCTGTCCCAGAGACTTCCCATACTCTGGATCAAGCTACCCATCTATGTCAAGTAAAGTTCCTCATTAGCACTTTTCAAGAAAAATCTTTGAGTGGATGGGAGATAGGAAAATATACCCCAGGAATCACTTCTGTGGCTCTGCTCGACAGTGGCACAGGAAAATAACTTTCTTGGGTGGCATAAGGCAGGGAAACTTGTTGGCTAGGCTTACTTAGGCTCTTAGGCCGATAGCCTAGTACCTACCTATGACCCTATTATTAGAAAAATACAATATTATGTAGCATTGAAATGTGCTGACATAAGGGTGACAGTTATTTATTTACCCATAAAGCAAATGTCAGAGTGGAAAAGTTCAAATAGTGGATAAAGAGGAGGAAGGAGTGAGAAAAAGTAGTTTTTAGAAGTAATAATTAGGGTAGATATGGGAGGCAGGAGAAAAAATGAGTAAAAGCAACATTACAATTAAGAGAAACGAAACCAAGGAAAAGAAGAAATAACATGGACAACAAAATTTACCGTGTGTGTGTGTGTGTGTGTGTGTGTGTGCGCGCGTGTGTGTGTGGTGTAAAAGAACTATAAAGCAAATCTGCACTGATACCTGCTTGCTGCCCTGCTGAGGGGGACACTTGTGCAAGTGCAGTGGACTGGCTCCAGTAGGAAGGGATGGCAGCATAACTCTCAACATTATAGAACAAGAAATCTGGACAAGGCCATAAATAACAGGGGACAAAGGCCCAAAAATGGGACAATTTATAAATATTGCACTTACAAACTTAGAAAGTTGATAAACAGGTTTTGCATTAAGAGTGAATTTTCTTAAGGATATGAAGTCTGAAAATCAAATGCCTGTCAACTTTCTGACTTCAGTGTTCAATGATTTGCCAGTGATTTGCCAGAAAACTGCAATTTTATGAAAAACAGGCAAAAAATCTGGACTTTCTGCAAAACTCTGTACTGTTGGGAGATGTGGATGGGAGTCTTGAACCAACACCATCAATCATTTTCATTTGTTTGCCAAAGCCACCACAGCAGTGTTTTGCAGAGAGGTGGGAAAAGCCTTAAATTTGACTGGTATGTTGTGTGGGTGTGGGTAGCTGTGCTTGTGGAAGGTGGAGGTGTGCCTTTGTAAGTGTGGTGCGAATGTTATGGATTATGAAATGGAGAGATTAAGAGTAAAACTGTGCTCAGTGAAGTCCCTAGCAATTTCATCACTGCTTGATTCAGACATAAACATAGTACTGACAAACACAGGGGAATGTATGAGTGCATTGTTTCGGAGTGTAGTTTCACTGCTACAGCTGCTGCTACTCTTTCAATACAAGTATCTGCTTTGGAAGTTTTCTCCAGGAGTCTGTTGCTGAGAGGATGAGAGACATGCTACAGGTATACAACCAAGACAAACTAGATAAAGCAATAGTAAGAAAAAGTACTAGGTCACATCAGAGGCTTGGGAGGTCATTGTTAAGAAACTGAGAACTGTTGTAAAATGTATCATTAAATACCATAAGTTCAGGTTATACTATAACAGAATAACTATGTAAATATAACCATGTCAGCAGCCAAAATGCATTAGAAGTTCAATATTTTACTGTGTACATTTTAAATGGATAGACTGGCTTAAACTCTGGACTGATGCGTTTGCTTTTTTTTTTTTTTTTATTCCTGGGAAATGCTATTCAGAAGTGAAGAGGCATAGAGACATACAAGGGAACAGACTTAGTGGCACACCAGGCTGCGATTTTTTTTTGTCTACTGTCATGCAAAGCTGACTAAATAGTTGAATCTAGTAAAGCTGGAAATGTGAGACTGTAGCCCACTGAAGGAGGGGAGATGGGAGGAGTAACCTGGCCAGGAACTGAAACTTGCAAAACTGCTCCTTGTGAAACGTCTTTTATCTCAGTAATTTGTTGACACTTTTGCAAGTTTCTTTCAGAGAATGTGTAGTACATCAGTAGGAACAACATTTGTAAAACTCAATGCATACCAGTCAATGACACATGAGCTGCAGACTCTCAAACTTGGCAGTTTTTTTCAGGTGTTCCATTCTAAGTGAATGGAAGTCTAGTCTGACAACAAATGGTACGGCTATTTGTTCTCAGTCTGTGCATTATGGGACAGATTTAGCTTTCCAAAGGAATCACGATGTCTGCCCCCCATGAGGGCAGACAAGAGTAAAAACAAAATAAAATTAGGAATGAGTACTTATTTTGCTGCAGGCAGCTTTGGGAGGTGTAGTAAATCATGGCAAGATAAAAAATATATGTTTTCTTCATCATTTGCCCGTAGTGGTCCTTTAAGTACCACTGTAGTTTCCTCATATGCAGTCTTGCATATGGAATTAGAAGAATGCAGGAGGCCATGAACCCCAAAGGTTTGCAGTATTTGTCTTGCAGACAGCAGGGTTTTTGTGGCCACTTATTTGAAGTAAGTTACCAAATGAATTTGCTTCTCTGGCGTGAGGAAAGCCATCTGGGCAGTTGTATTCAAACTTGCACCCAGGAATGTAATCTGTTGAGAGGGTACCAGTTGTGATTTATTTCTGTTTATGGTGTACCCCAGACAAGTTAGAGCCCTTTTTACAAACGCCAGATGATTTAGAAGTATGCCCTGGTTTTCTGCCTGTATTAGACAATTGTCCAGGTATGGATATATTTGAATATTTCTTTGCCTGCAAAATGCAATAACTGGAGCCAGGCACTTTGTGAATACCCTGGGCACAGTAGATAAGCCAAAGGGCAGTGCAGAGAACTGATAATGCAAGTAGCCTGCTTTGAAGCGTAGGCATCTTCTGCAAGATTCCCTGATTGGGATGTGCAGGTATGCTTCTTTTAAATCTAGAGTTGCCAACCAGGCATCTTTGCCTAGCATTGGAATTAACTGGTGAAGAGTCAGCATCTTGAATTTTGGAATGTCCAGGAAAGGTGTTTAAAGTAGACAGGTCCAGAATTGGACGCCATGATTTGTCTACTGGGTACCAGAAAGAGCCTGGAATAGAAACCTTGTCCCTTTTCCTCTTCTGGTACTGGATGAACAGCCCCCATGCTTAAGTGGGAAAGTACTTGTTTTTGAGCCTCTGCCCACTGATTTGGAGGCAGGTCTGGCCACCTGTTTGGTGTTGGCAACGTGTGGGAAATTAAATCTGTATCACTGGGACACTATATTTAAAACCCATTTGTCCTGGGTTATGAGTTCCCAGTTCTTTGCATGAAGAGCAATCTTTCCCCCCAAAGGAGCGGCTAAAAGGTAAGTGCTTGGTAATTTTAAAAGGAAGACATTGAGACTGTTTACCATAGGGGGGTCTTGTAATTTCCAGGTTTGGAAGTGGAGGCCCCCCCCCCCCCCATTGCTTAGTTCTGAGAGTCCCCTGGGACTGAAACCTGGTGCTTTTGGTGTGTCTGTGTTTGGCTTGAGAGGATCTGGAAGGTGCTGGAAAAGACTAATTCTTAGTAGGCCACTGCCTACTAAATCTTGGAGGTTGCATTTGTAAGAAATCTTTAACAGTTTGCATAGATTTAGCTTCATCTTCCATCTTTTTTAGAACTTCTTCAGCCTTAATCCTCAGGACGGGAAGCAGAGGGAATGGAATTCTCTGCATCATAATCCTCATAAGTAGGTATGGACAAATCCAGGCCATTAGAAGACTCAGAAGAAACAGAAACCTGATCAGAAGTTTCATAATCATGCTCAGCCCTAGGCCTCTTAGAAGGGGGGGTTGACTACCCCTGATTAGAATTAGACCTTCAGCCATTTTGATCATTTGTTTTTTAGGCATAGGAGCCTGTACATGTGGCCTGGGCGGCGGTTTTTTAGACATAGATCGAGATTTAGGCCTTAGTAATGAAAGTGGAGTCGATTTAATATGCAAGTCTGTAGGCCTGAAAACACCCTCAGAAGCCGGTGCCTGCACAGCGGCTCTGGACCCATCTAAGGTAGAAACATCCGCGGGTTCCATAGTTGAAGCCTCTCATGGCATACTGGACTCTGAATGGGTCTCAGTAGAGGCCTGCGAATCAGAAGTAGCGGGTATCAAGGGCTGCGAAAGCGCCTCACTGAGTACAGGCGAACTGGTGACTGGCTTAGGAGAAGCTTCATCGTCAGTTTTGGACCTCGGTGGCCTGTCTCTGTTTTTATCTTTATGTTTTTTCAGAATCCTGGTAGTTGGATGGCTAACCGACGACATTTCTGGATAATTAAACCTACAACCGAAATATTTAGAGGCAAAAAGGTACCGACACAGATAGTGCGCTGACTAAATAAAGCATAAAACCGACAGCAAGGTACGTTGTGGTCAGGGCTTAGGCAAGCAATACAGTACGAATGAAAATCTTTGTGAGGTGTTTGCTTTCCACAAGTAATGCAATTACTAACTTTTACTGACATCGGTAAGGAGCAAGAAAAAGTTTCTCCAACGGGGTAATTAGCTTTAAGTTAAGACTTCGGTTCTGAAACACGAAAACAAAAATTTCAGGAGTCGGCCGACCGGCACTTGCGAACGGCTTCTGCTTCGGGCACCACACGGCAAGAAAGACTGATGTAATGGCGTCGGATGCATGTTTTATACCCCCCGACGACCTGATGTCATGGAAGAAGGGACAGCAACCGACGCAGGACCCAAACCTTTGTTAATCAGGCCGACTGAGGGCAACCTGCCAGCAGATTACCCAAGTATAAAGACTGCAACAGTGAAACACGAAGAACATCTGAGAAGTACAGTTGTGTACCTACCATAAATGTAGATGTTCGAGTGTATTCACTGTTGCAGTCGTTACAGTTGGGTTACCCTGCTGGCAGGCTACCCGCAGTTGGCCCGAGTTCCAAAGTCTAGGTCCGGCGTCGGTTGCTGTCGCCTCCTCCCTGTCGTCAGTGCTCCAGGGGTATAAAACATGCAGCCAATGCCATTTTCTTCAGTTTTTCTTGCCCCAGATGTCAGGTGCCCCTAAAATGGTAGGCTAAATTATGCCAATAAGCATGCATACAGAAAAAACAACTTTTCCTTCCTCTACAAACAAATACATCACATATGTTGTATAGAATAGAGAAGTACAGATAAGTTCCAGCAAGGAAAAGGGGGATGGTGGGAGGGTAACCTGGACTGCAACAGTGAATACACTCGAACATCTATATTTATGGTAGGTACACAACTGTACTATGTTCATCGTGTTTCACTGTTGCAGACATTACAGTTGGGTTGAATCCCAAAGCTAAGGCTGGTGCTAAATAGGATTAGGAATGGCTATCAGACCCAGCAGAACTGCAGTGGCAAAGCCTGCCCTGGATTTAGAGTAGAGAGGTAAGTGACAGTGCTTTGTAAAAGTATGCACTGAACTCCAAGTTGCAGCTTCTAAGATGTCTTTGGTTGGTACTCCTCTGAGGAAGGCTGCTGAAGTGGCTGCTGCTCTGGTTGAATGTGGCCTAATGCCCTTAGGCACTGATTTGCCATGCTGTGAATAGCAGAAACGAATGCAGTGGCCTATCCACTTTGAAATAGTCTGTTTTGAAATAGGTTTTCCTTGTGATCCTGCAGCATATGCCACTAGAAGTTGTTGTCTCTTTCTGAAAGCTTTGGTTCTGTCCAAGTAGAAGCGTAGCTGCCTGTGAATATCCAAAGAATGCAGAAGTCACTCACCTTTATTCTGTGGGTTTGGGTAAAAGGTAGGCAAATGAATTGTTTGGTTAAGGGCCACGCTGGACACTACCTTAGGCATAAATGTAGGGTTTGTCCTCAGAGAAACCCTGTCAGGATGGAAAATGATAAAATGTTCCACACAACCAATGCCGGACCTAGACTTTGGAACTCGGGCTGACTGTGGGTAGCCTGCCAGCAGGATAACCCAACTGAATGACTGCAACAGTGAAACACGATGAACATGTGCATGAAGCCCGCCCTGAAATGTAGGTATTGTCTGCAGGATTCTCTTATTGAGATGTGCAGGTAGGCTTCAAGTCTAGGGTTGCCAGCCAGTCATCCTCGGCTAGCATAGGAAGAAGCTGAAGATTAAGCATTCTGAATTTTGGAACCATCAGAAAGGTGTTGAGAATAGAGAGGTCCAGGATAGGACACCAGGAGTTTTCTTTTCTGGGTACCAGAAAAATTCTTGAATAAAACCCTTGTCCCCTTTGTTTTGCTGGGACAGGATGAATAGCCCTGATACTGACAAAAGAGAGAAAGTACAGTTTTGTACCTACCATAAATGTAGATGTTCGAGTGTTCACACTGCTGCAGTCATCACACTTGGGTTATCCTGCCGTCAGGCAGTCCCGCAGTCGGCCAGAGTTCCAAAGCCTTGGTCCGGCGTCGGTTGCTGTCGCTTCTTCCCTGACATCAGTGCGCCAGGGGTATATAATATGCATCCAACGCCTTTTTCTTCAGTTTTTCTTGCCCCAGATGTCAGGTGCCCCCAAGTAGGTAGGCAATACATATTGCTAATCAAAAATAAACATAATCGCTCCTCTTCTGCTCTTGGGCTCTGCTGCCCTGTATTACTCTGCACTTTATTTCCCTTATTCTCCCCTCTCTCTCCATCTTACCAGTTATTATTCACACATACTATTTCTGTGCTCTCCTATTACATCTTCACCACCTGACCCCCCAGTGTATGCCTCGTTTTTCTCACTCTCTCTCCCACCATCTCTCACCCACTCTTCATACCCTGCCCTTTCCTTACTCCTCCACATTTTCCAGCCTTTCTCTCATGCTTTTCTCTCACTCCCTGGTCTATTCCCACTTTTAGCTGTAAGATTGCCCCCCCCCTACTGTAGCCACATACTCGTAGTCTATTTTCCCTGCTAGTATCTTACTCCTGCTCCTCCCCCGCCCCCTCTGATCCCAGAAGGTGATAAAGGTCCCTCCCCTTCCCTGGGCGCCATTTTCAATTCTCGCCTGATCCTGGCTGCTGTGCATCCTCGGCTGAGAGCGTGTCGCTCTGTAAGTAGAGACTGTTACAAGAAGGCTACTGCATTGAAATGTTAACTGAAATGTTATTAACTAGCTCGATCTGATGTGTCTAGATCTATTTTAGCCTGTCGTGTATCGTCAGTTATTATGCTTCCCTCTCGCATGTATCTGTTACATTGCTGCTGAGTATTGCACTGTATGTCGGCTGTATGGATGGTCCTGCACATGTTTTATTAAGCGACTACCTTCCCAAGTGAAGCACTACCTCTGGTGCCCTGATTTGTCTGCAAAAGTTTTTCTTAATTAGCGACTGCCTTCCCAAGTTGAGCGATACCTTTGCTGCCTTGTTCTACTGACTTTGGATGCATAGATAACACTATAGCTGCCTTTATTTATTGGTAAATGTATTTCTTACTTAGCGACTGCCTTCCCAGGTAGAGCGACACCTCTGCTGCCTGTTTTATTGATTGTGGCTGCATAGGTAACACTATTAGCTGTTTTTATCTTTTTAAGCTGTATGTTAAATGTTAGCGACTGCCTTAATCTGTCTGTAAATAATTGTTCCTGATTAGCGACTGCCTCCCCAGTTAAAGCGATAGCCTCTGCCTTTTTTAAAGGCTGTATGCTAGATACTAGTTAGAGACTGCCTTGGTTTGTCTGTAACTGTTTTATACAATTAGCGACTGCCTTCTCAGGTAAAATACTATCTTTGCTGCCTAGATTTACCAGTTGGCAGCATAGAAAATACTAATAGATGTTTCTACCCTTCACAAAGGCTGTACGTTAGATATTAGTTGCTAGGGACTAGCAGTAAATGTTTTTCTCGATAGCGACCGCCTTTAGAGGCATAGCGCCATTTATGTTGCCTTGATTTACCTGTCTGCTCAAAGGCTGTACAGACTGAACTAGTAAATGTTTTTCTGATTATTTCAATGCCATAGAATTACATTCTCTAACTTTTATTGTAGGCTACATGTACAGACTGAACTAGTAAATGTTTTTCCGATTATTTTAATGCAACAGAACTACTTTTTGTAAGTTTTTAGTAGGCCACAAGTACATTTTAGAACTTTTACTGTAGGTACAAGTACTTTTGCCTTTCTAACTGATGCATATCACTGTTACATGATTGTTTTGACTCTAGTTAGTCCTTTATTGTTAGCGACGGTTTTTACAAACATTGTGCTTCCCTCCACGTGCTCTGTGAAACGCTGTCCACACTACTAGCTCTACTGAACTACGTAGTATATGTATATGCCTCATCTTGTTCCACTGGCCTAATTGGATATTTGTATTGCTTTTCATGTAGACTGTATACTTACACTAAGTAGTTTCCTTATCTTTTAAGCCATAGTTGTGGATAAAGTGCTTTTTAACCTGTTACTAACTGCTTTTTGCTTCTCTGTCCACTTTTTCTTCCTCCAGCTTCTTGCCCTGAGTCTTTCCCCCTGTGTCCTTGCCTGGGTGGATATCGGACCTAACTTGAACTGTACTCCCATTGCCAAAGAAATTCTCTCTGCTGCCTCACTTCATTGAAGAAATATTTACCCAAGAGACTCTAAAAGAACTTAAAGTACGTTCATCTGCTAAGCTAGAACTACTGTACTCTTGCTCTCCTGGCAGCAGCAGTATACTCCCTGTCAGGATTGCCAGCAGCCTACCCACTCAACTCCTCTCCACTATCTTCCATACCTACATTGCTCTTTGTTCCATTGCTCCCTTCTCCCTCTACCCCACCAGCCCAGTTTTCCCTGGTAAGACATTGCATTCCTGTACTGTCTACAAGAGTACATCCCTTCTCCAATGATTTTGAGCTTAGAACTTTAAATTACAACTCTCCTTGTGCTAAGGACAAGTAAACCTGAAAACTCTCTCCTTGTCTCACAATTTCCACATCTCTGTCCCTCACTCTTCACCTATTACCTTCAGCCCACTGCTCACACCTTGTCCAGACCCTCTCCTCTTAACCTTGTATTACTTACACTTAATAATACTGTTCCTCTGATAGTCTCTCGCTCCTCTTCTGCTCTTGGGCTCTACCCGCTCCGTTAAGCTGGCTCACTCCGCTCCCCTACCCTGCCCCCAATTCCCACCTGCCCCCAGCACGTCTACATTTATCCCTCTAACAGACACTCCCACTCCCATTCTACTCCTATCAGTATTCATACCTCCTACCACACCTTCCTTTTTTCCCGCCAAAACCAACTGACACTCTACTCCCCACTTTCAACTTGTTAACCAATCCTACTCCTTTCCCTCTTCCTGACCACACCCCTCTTTAACTAATACTACTCTCCTCACTTCTAACATAACTTTCACTTCCTCTACACATAACTACCTCCTATTTACCATACAACACCATTCCATTACTGTCTACTGTTACTCTTCTACAACATGCCTCCTAAATACTCCATCTCCCTTCCACTACTACTTCTCCTCTCCTTATCCTATCTCCACCATCTCTCCCAGCCCACTACTTCCTTCACCCTCCAATCCTTTCACATAACTAACCACCACAACTCACCCCCATTACAATCATACTCTCTTATTTCCCCCTACTTATACCCCTCAGACAACCTCCTTCTTTATCGATACAAACTTATCTCCCATCACACAATCTCCATTCCCATAACCACTAGTAAAATCCACTATCTCACAACAAACCCCAATCTCACCACACTGTTATCTATTCACTTAAACTGTTATATATCACACCTGACTAGTACTCTCATATCAGGTGACATCCATCCCAACCCAGGCCCTGCCACCATAACCACCACAACTAAATCCTTATTATTCACTTCCTTAAATCCGCAAAGCATCGTTAAAGTCCCAAACCTTCATGCTTGGTTTACACATAATAAACCTGACATCTTGACTTTCTGAAACCTGGCTAAAACCTCATATTAAGGACTCTGAAATATCTCCCCCTAACTACTACATCATAAGAAAGGATAGACCTCTCAGAAAGGGCGGAGGAGTAGCACTTGTATATTCCTCCTCCCTAGTAGTTTCTACCTACAACAAACCTATCCCACATTTTAACAACGCTGAACTACTCCTCACTCTTCTACAAATCAATAATCACAAACACATATGTACAGCTTCCCTGTATATCCCCCCAGGGGATAACATCTCTACACTTGAACTTATACTCTCTTGGCTATCCAGTAACATTAGCAATGAAACCATAATCCTTGGAGATGTAAACATTAACTGGGCCTCTATCCAGGCTCCTGCAAACACCAACAATATCAACCTCTACAATTTCTCACAACTAATCAACTTGCCCACCTACCCAGCCAATAACCCCTCAAATGGGAGTATATTGGATTGGATTCTAGTCTCTCATCCCCACTATTTCACCAACAGTGGTATCCTTCCTGACCCACTAGGTGACCACCTACCCACCTTTACCCACCGATCTCCCACTATCCTTCAACAAACCCACAACATCATTACTATCCGTGACCAAAAAAACTTCAACCCAATAACCTTTTCTAACTCACTTAAAGCAGTAAATTGGACCTGTCTAAAAACACTACCTCTAGACAATGCTGTCTCATACTTTAACTCAACATTCTTAAAAGTACTTGACTCCCAAGCTCCCCATACGGACCAAGAGAATAAAAGCTAAATCAGCCCCTTGGCTATCTAAAACTACTCTTTCTACCATGAGGCAGAGAGACAAAGCATGGGCACGCTTCCAAAAACATAAGGCAACCCCACTCCTTAACGAATACAAAATGCTTCGCAATAAAGTTAAGAAACATATCTCCTGTGATAGATGAGACTATTACTCTACACTCCAAAACCATAACAAAAACAACCCTCAAAAATTCTGGAAAGGAATCTCCTCTCTCCTCCACTCCAGCAAACCAGATACTCCCACCCCAGACCCAAATGCTTCAGACCTAGACTTAGCCACCCAATTCAATTCCTTCTTCATTGACTATTTCTAAACTTACCTCCTCTTTCTCTATCTCCTCCCCAACACCTAACACCCCTTCACCCACCCCATTATCTCTCCATCCACTCCTTACTCACCACCCACTAATCCCACTATCCCCTATCCTACACAAATTCCACCCTCATCTTTACCACCCCAGAACTCAACACTCCCTGACTGCACTCTCTTCACTTTAAATCCCATTCCTACTGCTACCATTAAGAAATTCCTTCAGAAATTGAAACCATGTACCAATGCTCCTGATAATATCCCATCTTACTTTCTCAGTATTGCTGCTGAAAGCCTCGCCTATCCCATTAGCATCTTAATTAATCACTCCCTACAGGAAGGCACAATTCCCCAAATTTGGAAACAAGCATTTATCATACCATTACACAAAGGTGGTAACAATAACAGCATTAATAACTTCCGCCCCATAGCCATCCTGTCCCCCATTTCAAAAATCCTCGAAAAATGTGTACAACTCCAACTCCTTCCTCATCTCCTAGACAACAAACTTATCACCCCCACACAACACGGTTTCAGACCTAATCACAGCACCATGACTGCCCTTCTCTCCTTTCTTGAAATCGTCAACAAAGCCCGTGACTCAGGTCAAATTGTTTCTACCATACTCCTCGATCTTTCAAAAGCCTTCGATACTATCTCTCACAGTCTGCTCCTAACAAAACTCTCCAAACTCTACCTCTCTACCTCCTCTTTGAACTGGTTCTCTAGCTATCTATCAAACAGAAATCAGGGGTGCCTTCTGTGTGGAGTTTGCATGTTCTCCCTGTGTTCGCGTGGGTTTCCTCCGGGTACTCCGGTTTCCTCCCACATTCCAAAGACATGCATCTGGAGCATTTCTCCCCGGGCCTCTGCTGAAAACAGGCTCTGTGGAACCTAGTCAGACTTTCCCGGTCAACAAATGATAAAAAAAAAAAAAAAGCTGTTAAATGGAAAAAAGCAACTTCCTCTTACCTAACTACCCCTACTGGAGTTCCACAAGGCTCCATACTGGGTCCTCTACTCTTCAATATCTTTATTAATAACTTCTACAAATCTATCCCCCTCTCGAGCATCATCCAATATGCTGATGACTCTACTATCATCTGCTCTGCCTCTTCTATCCCCACACTACAAAAACTTACTCAAGATGCCTTCTCTTTGACAGAGAAATGGATGCTAAACAATCATCTAGCTCTCAATGCCACTAAGACCAAATTAATGTTATTTACTCCCTCTAAACTCACTCCCCCCAACATTAACTCATTCTTAGTTACTAGTCAAAATAACTTACCTCTCGAAATAGTGTCAGACACCAAACTACTCGGGGTCCAGATCGACAAACTAAAATTTAATTCCCACCTACAAAAAAACATCAAAAAAACGCATCAAAAACTTGGCATGCTGTATAGACAAAATGCCTATCTTACATCCACCACTAAAACCACTCTAGCTACTTCCTTTCTTATCCCCTCCCTTCTCTATGGTGCCCCTCTACTTACAAATCTTCAGTCCTCATTAAAAAAACAGCTCTCCTCATGCTATAACAAAATTGCTAAATTCGCCACCTCTCATAGGTCTTCCACTCACCACTGTATCTCCCTCCATAAACTAAAATGGCTAGAACTTCCCAAGTATCTCACTTACACTCAACTAACTCTAGCCCACAAACTGATTCTAAACCCCTCCAACTGTCCCTCCCTTTCTTCTGCCCTTAAAATGCACCTACCAAACAGAGTTCTAAAGTCTAATAATCAAAATCTACTAGAAGTTCACAAACCCACTCATCCCCCAGGCAAAAACCTTCTTTCCTTCAGCCTCGCTCGCCTCTGGAACTCTCTACCACCTAACATCCACATTACCACTAACCACTCTACCTTCAAGAAATCTCTTTTCTCACACCTAGCATCTCTATGGGAGTGCTCATGCACCCACCCCTCATAACCTACTCTACTATATAACCAACTCTACTATATGCCCTTTCATACCATAACCTACTGTTTTCATCTTCTATGTTTGCTCATTAATCTGCTTTTATGTTTGTGTTTGTTGCTTCTATAGCATGTACCAAGGCTGTTACAATCAATTTTAACGAACATTTATATTTTGCTTATGTTCTTTTACTATGATGTACCTAGAAACTATTGTCAATGTTAATGTAGATTTATTTCTGTTTTGGAGCTTTTCTCCCCAGGACTCCATTGAAAACGGGTTCTTCGAGGCCCAATGGACTATCCTGGTAAACCAACTGCAATAAATAAATAAATAATAAAATAAAAACAATACCTTCAGTTACCAGCAAATACACCCCAAAGGTTGTATAGGATAGAAAGGTATAGATAAGTCCAGCTAGTTCAGAGGGGATGGAGGGAGGGTAACCTGGACTGCAGCAGTGTGAACACTCGAACATCTACATTTATGGTAGGTACAAAACTGTACTATGTTCGTTGTGTTACACTGCTGCAGTCATCACACTTGGGTTGAATCCCAAAGCTAAGGTTGGGTGGCTGGTCTATAAAGAGTTAGGATTGGCTATGAGGCCCTGCAGAACTGCAGTGGCAAATCCTACTCTGGATTTAGAGTAAAGAGGCAGGTGATAATGCTTGGTGAATGTGTGCACTGAACTCCAAGTTGCAGCCTCTAAAATTTCCTTGGCAGGTACTCCTCTGAGAAAGGCTGCTGAAGTGGCTACTGCCCTGGTGGAATGAGGCCTAAGGTTATTAGGAACTGATTTTCCATACTGTGTGTAGCGGTACCGAATATAGTGCCCTATCCATTTGGATATAGTCTGCTTTGAGATAGCCTTGCCTTGTGATCCAGCAGCATATGCTACAAACAGTTGTTCAGTTTTCCTGAAAGCTTTTGTTTTGTCCAAGTAGAAGCGTAGCTGTCTGTGTATTTCCAAAGAATGCAGAAGTTTCTCCCCTTTATTTTGGGGGTTGGATAAAAAAGTTGGCAAATGGATGGTTTGCTTAAGAGACACACTAGATACCTCCTTTGGCATGAAGGTAGGGGTTGTCCTTAAAGATACCTGTCCTGATGAAAAATTATAAAAGGTTCCACTGCCATTAATGCCTGTAGCTCTGAGACTCTTCGTGCTGAAGTTGCCAGGAGCAGAGCTGTTTTCCATGATAAAAATTTTAGATTGGCTGTATTGGCTGGCTAAAAAGGTGGTAGGGTCAGTTTTTCCAAAACGAAATTGAGGTCCCAAGTTGGTGTTGGTGCTCTCCGGGACGGTCTTAAGTTTTTTGCTGCTCTGAGGTACTGCTTTAGCAAGGGATGAGAGAATAAAGGAGGATCTGTGTTGTAATGTGCAGATATGGCAGAGGCATGGATCTTAATTGATGAAAAGGATAGGCCTCTGTCCAGCATCTCAGTTAAGTATTGTAAAATCTGAGGAATGTTTGGAACAAGAGGGTCAAGGCTGTGAGCCTGGTTCCAGGCGCAGAATCTCTTCCATTTTTCTGAGTAAGCTTTCCTGGTGCTAGGCCTCCTGGCCTCCAAAATTACACCCATAACAGCTTTAGAGAGAGGTGTTGCCTGTTTGACTAAAGTATCTGCCATTCTGCCATGCAGCCAGATTTAGGGTTTTGAGCTGACCGTGCAGGATCTGATTGTTTTGTTGAGTCAGAAGGTGTAGAATTTGGGGTAAAATCCACGGTGGGCCCTGAGCCAAGTTCCTTAAGACTGGGTACCAGTGCTGGCGTGGCTAGTCTGGAGCAATAAGGATAATCTGTGTTTTTTCTTGTCTGGCTTTTAGGAGTACCTTTGAAAGGAGAGGCAGTGGTGGGAAGGCATAGACTTTTAGGTTTTTCCAGCTGAACAGAAGAGCATCCACTCTCCATGCTTGTTTGTGATAAGTCCTTGTGCAGAATTTTTGTAGTTGGTAATTCAGTGGGGAGGCAAAAAGATCTATGTCTGGGCATCCCCATTTTTGTGTTATCATGCTGAAGATTTGTGGATTCAATTTCCATTCTTGAAGGTCCATGACATTTCTGCTTAGGTCGTCTGCCAGAGTATTTTTCTTTCCTGGCAGGAATTGTGCTTGCATGTGAACTTGGTACGTTAGAGATGTGTTCCACAAGGTCATGGCTTGCCTGCATAGGGGATAAGAGTGAGTGCCCCCCTTGCTTGTTTATGTACCACATTACTGTGGTGTTGTCTGTCTTTAGTAATAGTTGTCCTGGATGTAGAAGGTCCTTGAAAGCTGTTAGGGCATTTTGAACAGCCAACATCTCTTTCTGATTGATGTGAAGGTACATCTGGTCTGTGGTCCACTTGCCTTGAATGCATTTTCCTGCCATGTGTGCTCCACAGGCGTAATACGAAGCAACTGTTGTTAGAGTTTGCCTGGCTGTGGGTTGGGTAAAAGGCTGACCCTTGTTTAGGTGACATGCCTGTGCCCACCATCGAAACTCCTGTTGTAGGCAAGGAATTATTGGAATTACTGCTTCTAAACTGTGTGTGTTGAGTCCAAACACTTTTTAGGTACCATTGTAATTTCCTCATATGCAGTCTGGTATATGGTATTAGTAGTATGCAGGATGCCATGAATCCCAGGGCCTGCAGAATTTTTTTTGCAGGGAGATGGGACTTTTTTGCCAGTAATTGAAAATATTGAGTTAGTTGAAGTTGTTTGTCTGGCGTGAGGTAAGCCAGCTGGGCCGTTGTATTTAAGCTGGCACCCAGGAATGTAATCTGTTGTGAGGGCACTAGCTTTGACTTCATTTCGTTTACTGTGTACCCTAGAGAAATTAGCAACTTTTTCACAAACGCCAGATGCTGTAGAAGAACGTCCTTTGTCTCTGCTTGAATGAGGCAGTCGTCGAGGTATGGATATATTTGAATTCCTTTTTGTCTGCAAAATGCAATTACTGGTGCCAGGCACTTTGTGAAGACCCTGGGCGCAGTAGATAAGCCAAAGGGCAGTGCAGAGAATTGGTAGTGCATTGTACCAGCTTTGAATCTTAGGTATCTTCTGCAATTTTGTCTGATAGGGACATGCAGGTATGCCTCTGAGGTCCAGAGTAACAAGCCAAGCCATCTTGCCCAGCATGGGTAGAAGCTGCTGTAATGTCAACAATCTGAATTTCGGAATATCCAGGTAAGTATTCAGAATTGAAAGGTCCAGTATGGGCCTCCAGGCTTTGTCCTTTCTGGGGACCAGGAAGAGTCTTGAGTAAAATCCTTGTCCTTGTTCCTGTTGTGGTACTTTTTGTATAGCTCTCATGTCCATGGGGGCTGAAATTTGTTTTTGTGCCTCTGTCCATTGATTTTGTGGCAGGTCTGGCATTCCTTTTAGCTTTGGCAAAGTATGAAAGTGGAATCTGTAACCTTGAGACACAATATTCAGGACCCATTTGTCTTGGGTGATTGTTTGCCAGTTTTGAGAAAAAAAAGTGTTAGTTTTCCCCCTAAGGGGGCTTCCAAAAGGGACGTGCTTGGCGTACGCAGAGGAAAGTCATTGTGACTGTTTCCTGTAAGGCTGAGACTTGTCCTCACCTCCTTTTGGGTTGAGGTGCCCCACTGTCGTTGTCTGTCTGAGCCTTGGGGTTGAGATCTGCCTCTAGGGCGTCTGTATCTGCCCCTCTGTGGCCTGTCGGACACTGGAAAGGACCAATTCTTTGTTGGCCAATTTCTGCTAAACTGAGGTGGCTGTACCTGTAAGAAATCCTTGACTGTTTGCATAGATTTATCTTTATCCTCCATTTTCTTTAACACCTCGTTTGCCTTAACACCAAACAAGGTATCATGCTGTAAAGGAGCATCCAATAATTTTGCCTTAACATGATCAGGTAAACTCTGTTCTTTTAATCAAGCATGCCTTCGAATAACAGAACCTGTAACTGCGTCTCTACAAGAGGCCTCTAAATAATCAAAACCACATTGCAGAGTATGTTTTCCCACCTGTTCAACTGCATGCAATAAATCCTGCATTTCTTTACAATCAGGAGCGTCTGAGCTTGCAAACATTTTCTGTTTTAATTGAGCCATTAAATATTGTTGGTACTTAAGGATGTGAAACTGGCAATTTAAAGCTCTTACTGCTAAAGTTGCAGACGTGTATACTTTCTTCCCCCATCTATCCAAAGCTCTGGAATCTCTGTCAGAAAGTACTGGATTTTTTTGCAATGGAAGCCTTAACCCCTTTTGGACCCTGGGAAATAGTTTCTGGATCAGCAGAAGGGTTTTTGTAAAGAAACTTGTGAGAGTCCCATCTAGCTTGGCTGGAGCAGGGGGCAAAGAGTCAGGAGATAAGCTGGATTCAGAGAACACATCATCCACAATATCTAGCACAGGTAGAATAGCCAAGGGCCTGTGCTGAGGCAATAAGAGGAAATCCCTGAGCCTTTTCTTGGATCCTGAGTAATCCTAACTTTCCCAATGGAAATGCTCCCTCATGGTATGTAAAGTTTCCCCAAAAGAGTAATCCTCAGGAGGAGAGGCTGAAGGGATAGATTCCTCAGCATCAGAGTCCTCATAGGAGGGTAGAGAGTATCCCTGGTCTGAAGAGGAATCAGAGGAAATGGAAACCTGATCAGAGGAGTCATAGTTTGTATCCTGCCTAGGCCTTTTCTCAGGAGGGGGATAGGAACCCCTGATTAGAGTAATGAGGTCTTCAGCCATTTTAAGCATCTGTTTCTTAGGCATGGAGGACTGTCCAGGAGAATGCTGTACTTGTTTCTTTGTCTTTAATGGTACCTTTGTCTTGGCTGTTGTTTTAATGGTAAGTTGTGAAGGTCTGAAAACACCCTCAGAAGCCGATGCCTGCTCAGCGGCTCCGGACCCATCTGAGGGATTAGTTTCCGTAGGTCCAAATACCTTGAGTTTTCAGCGGCCTAGATGTCTCCATGTGGGAGTCAGAAGCGGCCTGTGGCTCTGAAGTAGCGGGTGTCAGGGGCTGCGAAAGCGCCTTACTGAGAACCGCGACTGGCCTAGAAGAAGGTTCGTCGCCGGTTTTGGACCTCGGATGCCTGTCCTTATCCTTGTCTTTGCGTTTTTTTTGGTACTGAGGTCGTCAGCTGATCGAACGGCATGGTATAATTGAACCTTCGGCCAAAGTAGTGTAATGCAAAATCAAAACGCCTTTTTATAGTGCGTTTGTTAAATCTAGCACAAAACCGACAACTAGTGACGTCGTGATCAGGGCCTAGGCATGGAATACAGTAAGAGCGGAAGTCCTTATGAAGTATTTGCTTCCCACAAGAAATACAGTTAAATTTTTCTGACATCGGTCTGAGGCAAGAAAAAGGTTTTCCCAACGGGTTACTTAGCTTCATTGAAGACTTCGGATCTGAAATTCGACTTCGAAAATCTCAGGAGTTGGCCGACCGGCACTTGCGAACTGCTTCTGGTTCGGGCACCGCGCGGCAAGAAAGACTGAAGAAAATGGCGTTGGATGCATACTATATACCCCTGGCGCACTGACGTCAGGGAAGAAGCGACAGCAACCGACGCCAGACCAAGACTTTGGAACTCTGGCCGACTGTGGGACTGCCTGACGGCAGGATAACCCAAGTGTGATGACTGCAGCAGTGTAACACGATGAACATCCTGCTGTTGGGCCTCTGCCCATTGATTTGGGGGAGGTCTGGCCAACCACTTGGGGTTGGTAGTGTGTGAAAGTGGAATCTGTGTCTTCAGGAAACTATGTTCAGAACCCATTTGTCATGGGTAATGAGTTCCCAGTTTTTTGCATGCAGGGCGAGCTTTCTCCCTAAGGGAGCAAGTAGTTGATCAGGGCTAGAAATGGTTAAGGTTAAGTCACTGCGCCAATTTTTCAGTAGGGGAGTGGCTTACTACTCCCTGCTTTGGAAGTGGGAGCCCCCCACTGCTTAGATCTGTGCGTAGCCTGAGACTGAAGTCTTGGTCGTCTGCTGTTCCTGGGTTTGGACTGGGAAGGGACTGGAAAAGACCAGTTATTTGAAGGCCAATGCCTACTGAATCTGGGAGGCTGTACTTGTAGGAAATCTAACAGTTTGCATAGATTTAGCTTTTTCCTCCATTCTTTTGTGGACTTCTGCTTTGTTGCCAAAAAAGCGGTCTTGGTTTACAGGTGAATCCAGTAATTTAGCTTTAACATGATCTGGCAAACTTTGTTCCTTAAGCCAAACATGCCTTCTAAGTACAGACCCAGTGACAGTAGTCCTGCAAGATGCTTCTAAAGCATCAAAACCACATTGCAAATGATGTTTACCAACCAGTTCAGCAGAATGCATTAAAATCTTGCAAGTCTTTGTGTTCACCACAGTCAACACAGTCAGGAATCGATATAATTTTCTGTTTAAGTAGTCCCATAATATGCTGCTACTTTAACATATGAAACTGGCAATTTAAAGCCCTAATGGCTACAGTAGCAGAAGTGTAAACCTTCTTACCCCATCTATCTAAGGCTCTAGAATTCCTATCAGAAGGGGAAGGATTTTTGCCAGTAGTAGCCTTAATGCCTTTTGGTCCTTGGGAAATGGTCTCTGGATCCACAGTATGAGGAACTTGTAAGAATTAGGTACTCTGTAGTACCAGTCAGGTTTTCTGGGAGCTGGAGGCTATATATTTAACTGCTTCCCATTAAGGGGTCACCTGACATCTGGGGCAAGAAAAACTGATGTAATGGCATCGGCTGCATGCTTTATACCCCTGACTACCTGATGTCACGGAAGATGAGACAGCAACCGATGCAGGACCCAAGACTTTGATAATCAGGCCAACTGAGGTTCTACTGCAAGCAGATAACCCAAATGTTAGTGAAACACAAAGTACAGTTGTGTACACTTACCATAAATGTAGATGTTCATGTGTATTCACTGTACCAGTTCATTACATTTGGGTAATCTGCTGGCAGGTTGCCCTCAGTCCGCCTGATTAACAAAGTCTTGGGTCCCAAGGTCGTTGCTGTCCCTTCTTCCATGACGTCAGGTCATCAGGGGTATAAAACATGCAGCCGACACCATTACATCAGTTTTTCTTGCCCCAGATGTCAGGTGCCCCCCCCCCCCCAAAAAAATATATCTATATATATATATCTATCTATATATATATATATATATATATATATATATATATATATATATATATATATATATATATATATATATATATATATATATATATATATATATATATATATATATAGATATATATATATATGGGTCTACTACTAATGCCCGAAACGACGATTTCCCGACAGAAAACTCACCAACGCCAGATGACCGACAGGTAAGTGTACCGACAGGGTGATTTGCCGACAGCGGAAAGACCGACAAGGGAATGTGCGATCGTGACGGTAAGTGCGATGGTGACGGAGTTAGGAGCGGTCAGGTAAGTGCTCGAGATTGTGGGATGTCGGGTTAGGCTGTGGGAAAGGTGGGTGTGTGTTCGTGTCGGAGGTATGGTTCGGGTAAGGTAAGTGTGTGCTAGTGAGGGACTGTAGTTTAGGGACGGGTTAAGTGAGTTAGGGTTAGGGTGCAGGTAGGTGAAGTGTGCGTTAGTGTCGGAGCTTGGGCTAGGGGTGGGTTAAGTGAGTTAGGGTTAGGGTGCAGGTAGGTGAAGTGCGTTAGTGTCGGAGCTTGGGCTAGGGGTGGGTTAAGTGAGTTAGGGTTAGGGTGCAGGTAGGTGATGTGTGCGTTAGTGTCGGAGCTTGGGCTAGGGGTGGGTTAAGTGAGTTAGGGTTAGGGTGCAGGTAGGTGAAGTGTGCGATAGTGTCGGACCTTAGGGTTAGGGTTTGGGTCAGGGCTAGTGTGTATGCTATGTAGTGTCGCGTGTTGTTTACGTTCCGTGTGTCGGTGTAATGGTGTTCGGTGTTTTGCGTTGTCGGGTTTGTGTGTTGTCGGTCATCTGGCGTCGGTGAGTTTTCTGTCGGGAATCGCTAGTCGGTAATTAGTAGTAGACCCATATATATATATATATATATATATATATATATATATATATATACACACATACACACACACACACACACACAAAAATATATAATGTAAAACAAAAAATATACCTCCAAACAAAAGCAAATACACCTAAAAAGGCTTTTAAGCATAGTAAAAGCAAGGAGAGGTATAGTAAGAGAAAATCAGGGGGCTGGAGGGTGGGTAACCAGGACTGCAACAGTGAATACACTCGAACATCTACATTTATGGTAAGTGTACACAACTGTACTATGTTCTTTGTGTTTCACTGTTGCAGTCATTACATTTGGGTAGAATCCCAAAGCTATGGTTGGGAGGATGGATTTAAACAGCATTATGAGCAGCTATAAGGCCCTGCAGGACAGCAGTGGCAAAGCCAGCTATGGATTTAGAGAAGAGAGGTAAATGGTAATGTTTGGTGAACGTATGAAGTGGTAGGAAACCCCTCTGAGAAAGGCTGCAGAAGTAGATGCAGCCCTGGTGGAATGAGACCTGATCCCCTTGGGGATAGGTTTACCATGGTGCATATAGCAGAAACAAATACAATGGCTTATCCATTTGGAAATAGTCTGCTTTGAAATAGCCTTTCCCTCTGCCCGTGCAGCAAATGCCACCAATAGTTGTTCAGATTTTCTTAGAGATTTCGTCCTGTTTAAGTAGAATCTAAGTTGTCTGTGTACATCCAATGAATGCAGAATCCGCTCACCCTTACTCTGTGAATTGGGGAAGAAAGTTGGCAGATGAATGGTCTGATTAAGAGCCACACTGGATACCACCTTAGGCATGAAAGATGGATTGGTCCTGAGAGCCACCCTGTCCAGATGAAAAATAATGAAAGGCTCCACTGCCATAACAGCCTGTAATTCTGAAATCCTTCTAGCTGAAGTGACTGCTAAAAGGAAAGCTGTTTTCCAGGAGAGAAATTTTAAGTCTGCAGTAGCAGCTGGCTCAAAAGGAGGGAGAGTGAGTTTTTCCAAAACAAAATTGAGGTCCCATGCAGGAGTTGGTGCTCTCCTGGGAGGTCTTAAATTTCTGGCCCCTCTGATATACTGCTTTAGCAGAGGATGAGAGAAGAGGGGAGGTTCTGTGTTGTAATGAGCTGAAATGGCAGAGGCATGGATTTTTATGGAAGAAAAGGATAGGCCCTTGTGAAGCTTCTCAGTTAAGTATTGCAAAATCTGAGGAATATTGGGCATTGCTGTGCTTATTCCTTGTGACTGGTTCCAGGCACAGAATCTTTTCCGTTTGTCAGCATAAGATTTTCTAGTACTAGGTCTTCTAGTACTCCAAAATGACATCCATCACTGGTTTGCTGAGGGATGCCAAGGGTGAAATTTGTTGATTTGCCACGCTGCAAGATTCAAAGTTTGGAGATGAGTGTGTAGAATTTGGTAGTTCTGCTGAGACAGTAGGTAAGGTGTCTGAGGCAGGTGCCACAGAGGAAGGTGTGACACATTGCGCAGGAGTGGGTACCAGTGTTGGTGAGGCCAGTCTAGAGCAACCAGAATCATTTTTAATTTGTCCTGTTTGACGTGTAGTAGAACTTTGGGGAGCAGAGGCAGAGGGGTAAAAGCATAGACTGCTAGGTTTTTCCAGCTGAATGATAGAGCATCCATTTTCCAAGCTTTTTTATGATGAATTCTTGTGCAGAATTTGTCCAACTGATAGTTCTAGGGTGAGGCAAAAAGATCTATATCTGGGTTTCCCCATTTGCGTGTCAACATGTTGAAAAACTTGTGGTCCCAGTTTCCATTTGTGTGGGTCCATAAGATTTCTGCTTAGTTCATCTGCCAGAGAATTTAGCTTTCCTGGCAGGAATTGAGCTTGTAGTTTTATCTGATAGGTCAAGGCCGAATTCCACCACGCCATGGCTAGTCTGCAAAGGGGGTAGGAATGCATGCCCCCTGCTTGTTTATGTACCACATAACTGTGGTGTTGTCTGTCTTTACCAGTAGTTGTCCTGGATGAAGGTAGTCCTTGAAGGCTGTCAGAGCATTCTGTACAGCTAGCATCTCTTTCTGATTGATATGTAGGTGCATTTGATTTGGGCTCCATTTGCCCTGAATGCACTTCCCTGCCAGATGAGCCACCCAAGCATAGTCTGATGAGTCTGTTGTTACGGTTTGGGTGGCAGGGGGTGGAGTGAATGGCAGTCCCTTGTTTTGGTGTCGGGCCTCTGCCCACCACAGGAACTCTAGTTGCAGGCAAGGAATAATAGGAATCATTGTTTCCAGGCTGTGACAATGTTGACTCCATAAACTTTTTAAGTACCACTGAAGTTTCCTCATATGCAGTCTTGCATATGGAATTAGAAGAATGGAGGAGGCCATGTACCCCAAGGCCTGCAGAATTTGTCTTGCAGACAGCGGGGTTTTTGTGGCCACCTGTTTGAAGTAAGTCATCAATTGAATTTGCTTTTCTGGCGTAAGGTAAGGCATCTGGGTAGTTGTATTCAAGCTTGCACCCAGGAATGTAATTTTTTGAGAGGGTACCAGTTGTGATTTCTTTTCGTTTATGGTGTACCCCAGACAAGTTAGAACCCTTTCTACAAACGCCACATGCTTTAGAAGAATGTACTTGTTTTCTGCCTGAATTAGACAATTGTCCAGGTATGGATATATTTGAATATTTCTTTGCCTGCAAAATGCAACTACTGGTGCCAGGCACTTTGTGAAGACTCTGGGCACAGTAGATAAGCCAAAGGGCAGTGCAGAGAACTGGTAATGCAAGTAGCCTGCTTTGAAGCGGAGGTATCTTCTGCAAGATTCGCTGATTGGGATATGCAGGTAAGCCTCTTTTAAGTCTAGAGTTATGAACCAGGCATCTTTGCCTAGCATAGGTAGTAACTGTTGAAGAGTCAGCATCTTGAATTTTGGTATGTCCAGAAATGTGTTTAGAGTGGATAAGTCCAGAATTGGACGCCATGATTTGTCTTATCTGGTTACCAGGAAAAGTCTGGAATAGAAACCTTGTCCCTTTTCCTCTTCTGGTACTGGCTGAATAGCCCCCATGTTCATGAGGGACAGAACTTGTTTCTGGGCCTCTGCCCACTGATTTGGGGGCAGATCTGGCCATCCGTTTGGGATTGGCAATGTGTGGAAGTGAAATCTGCATCCCTGGGGTACTATATTTAAAACCCATTTGTCCTGGGTAATAAGTTGCCAGTTTCGTGCATGAAGTGCTAGTTTCCCCCCCAAAGGGGCGGCTAAGAGGCAAGTGCTTGGTGATCGTAGAGGGAAGTCATTGAGACTGTTTACCATAGGGAGGTACCTTGTTGCTTCCAGATTTGGAGGTGGAGGCACCACATTGTTTTGTTCTAAAAGTTCATTGTGACTGAAACCTGGAGCCTTTGGAATGTCTTGATTTGACTTGAGCGGCCCTCGAGGGGATTGGAAAGGACCAGTTCTTAGTAGGCCAGTGCCTACTAAATCTTGGAGGTAGTACTTGTAAGAAATATTTCACAGTTTGCATAGATTTAGCTTTATCTTCCATCTTTTTTAACACTTCTTCAGCCTTATTACCAAAGAGACGGTCCTGTTGTAAAGGAGCATCCAACAATTTTGTTTTAACATGGTCAGGCAGAGTTTGCTCTTTAAGCCAAGCATGCCTTCTAAGCACAGATCCAGTTACAGCAGCCCTGCAAGAGGCCTCCAAGGAATCAAAACCACATCGCAAAGTATGTTTTCCAACTTGTTCAGCTGAATGCAATAAATCCTACAATTCTTTACTTTCCACACAGTCAGAGATTAACATCATTTTCTGTAAGTAGTCCCATGATATGCTGCTGATATTTAAGCATATGAAATTGACAGTTTAAAGCCCTGATTGCCAAGGTTGCAGACGTGTAAACCTTCTTACCCCATCTATCCAGCGCCCTGGAATCTATCAGGAGGAGTAGGATTTTTGGCAGAAGAGGCCTTAATGCCCTTGGGACCCTGAGAAATGGTTTCAGGATCAGCAACAGGGTTTTTGAAAAGGAATTTATGGGAGTCAGGAACCCTGTAGTATCTGTCTGGCTTACAAGGAGCCGGAGGCAGAGAATCAGGAGTCGCACTAGATTCAGAAAAAACATCAACAACAATGTCTAGAACAGGAGGTTTAGCCAAAGGTCTATGCTGAGGAAGTAGAAGAAAATCTCCAAGTCTCTTTTTAGATTCAGAGAAAGCCTGACTTTCCCAGTGGAAATGTTCCCTTAAGGCATGCAAAGTTTCCCCAAAAGAAAAATCCTCAGGGGGAGAGGCAGAAGGAATGGAATCCTCTGCATCAGAGTCCTCATAAGTAGAAACAGACAAATCCTGTTCATTAGACGAGTCAGAAGAAATAGAATCCTGTTCAGAAGATTTATAATCAATGTCTTGCCTAGGCCTCTTAGAAGGAGGGGGTTGGCTACCTCTGATCAGAGTAATTAAATCTTCAGCCATTTTGATAATTTGTTTTTTAGGCATAGGGGCCTGCACATATGGCCCAGGCGTAGGTTTTTTAGACAGATTTAGATTTTGGCCTTAATTTTGAAGATGTCGTCGGTCTAATATACAAATCTGTTGGCCTGAAAACAACCTCAGAAGCCGGTGCCTGCACAGCGGCTCTGGACCCATCTAAGGTAGAGACATCCGTGGGTTCCATAACTGAAGCATCTCGCGGCATACCGGACTCCGAATGGGTCTCAGTAGAGGCCTGTGAATCAGAATTAGCGGGTATCTGGGGCTGCGAAAGTGCCTCACTGAGTACAAGCAAACTGGCGACTGGCTTAGGAGAAGTGTCACTGGTTTTGGACCTCGACGGTATGTCTGTCTTTTTCTTTGTGTTTTTCAGCTATTCCGGTACTCGGAATGCTATCCAATGACATTTCTGGATAGTTGAATCTTGAGCCAAAATATTTAGAAGCAAAAATATACCGACGTTTAATCGTGCGTTGATTAAATTTAGCACAAAACCAACAGCAAGGCACGTTGTGGTCAGGGCCTAGGCAAGGAATACAGTACAAATGAAAAACCTTATGAGGTATTTGCTTCCCACAAGTAATGCAATTATTAACTTTTACTGACATCGGTAAGGAGCAAGAAAGTGTTTCCCCAACAGGGTACTTAGCTTTGAGTTGAAGACATTGGTTCTGAAACTCGAAAATGAAAATTTCAGGAGTCTGCCGACCGGCACTTGCAAACTGCTTCTGCTTCGGGCACCGCGCGACAAGAAAGACTGATGTAATGGCGTTGGTTGCATGTTTTATACCCCTGACGACATGAAGAAGGGACAGCAACTGACACAGGACCCAAGACTTTGTTAATAAGGCCGACTGAGGGTAACCTGCCAGCAGATTACCCAAATGTAATGACTGCAACAATGAAACACGAAGAACGTCATGTGGAGTGTCATTGTGAGTTTTTCCATGAGGGGGTGGCTTTGCACTCCCTGGTTTAGAAGTGGAGATACTCCACTGCTTTGATCTCTGCATTCCCTGTGGCTGTTGTCTGGGGGGTCTGGGTGAACTAACCTGGAGGGGGCAATGCCTACTGAACCTGGGTGGCTGGACATGCAGGAAATCCTCAACTGTCTGCATATATTTAGCTTTTTCTTCCATCTTTTTTTAAAACCTCCTCTGTCTTGGTGCCAAATAAGTTGCCTTTGTGCAAGGGTGCATCCAATAGTTTAGATTTGACATGGTCTGGCAAGGGCTGTTCCTTAAGCCAAGCATGCCTTCTAAGGAAAGAACTGGTGACTACTGCCCTGCAAGATGCTTCTAGGGCATCAAAACCACAGTGTAAGGTGAGCTTAGTTACTTGACTTGCAGAATGCATTAAGTCTTGCAAGTCTATTTTCTGCACAAGCAGGAAAAGATGATATTTTCTGTTTGAGAAGTTCCATGATATGCTGCTGAAATTTCAGCATACTGAACTGACCCTTTTTGTGATCTAATAGCAAGAGAAGCAGAGGTGTACACTTGTTTACCCCATCTGTCCAATGCTCGGGAATCCCTATCTGAGGGGGTGGGATTCTTAGCAGAAGTTGCTTTAATTCCTTTAGGCCCCTGGGAGATGACCTCAGGGTCAGCAGTAGGATTTTTGACAAGAAATTTGTGAGTCAGGGACTCTGTAATACCGGTCAGGTTTTCTGGGAGCAGGAGGCAGGGTGTCAGGAGTTGCACTAGATTCCATGAAAACATCATCCACAATATCCAGGACAGGAGGAATGGCCAAGGGTCTGTGCTGTGGAAGATCTAAAAATTCCCCGAGTCTCTCTTTAGACTGAGGGTAGTCCTGACATTCCCACTGGAAAGGCTCCCTTAAAGTATGTAGGGTTTCCCCAAAGGAAAAATCTTCGGGTGGAGAGGCTGAAGGAATGGATTCCTCTGCATCAGAATCCTCATAAGCAGAGAAGGGTTGCATGTCTTCATTTTCAGAGGCATCAGAGTCATCGGACTCCTGTTCAGATATAACTACTGGGGACAAATCTCTTTTTCATTTGAAAGGGGTAGCTTGGCTTCCCCTTATCAGCATTATAAGGTCTTCCTCCATTTTATGCATTTGAGACTGAGGCAAAGAAGCAGGTGCCTGAGATGGGGTCGTTGGTTTCTTTGGTGTGGTTCGTACCCTGGGCCTTAGAAACTCGGTAGTTTTCAAAAGAACAGAAGATGTGAAAGAAGTCGTCGGTTTGTGTCGAGAATCAGTGGTGTGAAGTACTTCCTCGGAAGCCGGTGCCTGCTCAGCGTCTCTGGACCCATCCATGGTAGAGACAACTGCAGGATCCTTAGTCGATGAAGAGTTTTGAGGCATACTGGAGTCCAAAAGGGTCTCGGAAGTGGCCTGCGAATCCACAGAAGCAGGCATCAAGGGCTGCGAAAGCGCCTCACTGAGGTGTGGAGAACTAACGACTAGCTTAACGGAAGCGTCGTCGGTAATTTTAGACCTGATTGGTCTGTCTCTGTCTTTATCCTTACATTTTTTTTGGAAGATCTGCTGTTGGATGGCTTACTGAAGCCATATCGGAATTGAGGACTGAGAGCGAAAATATCTAACTACAATAAGGGCCCAACGACGTATAGTTCTGGCGTTGAACAAAGCACAAAAGCAACAGCGGGGGACGTCGTGGTCTGGGCATAAGCAAATGATGCAGTAAGAATGAAAGTCTCGGTGTGGTACTTGCTTTCCACAGGCAAGACAATTAACTTTTTCTGACATCGGTTAGAGCAAGAAAAAAGGATCCCCAACGGGGTACTTATCTTTAGAAAACTTCAACTTCAATTCGGAAAACAAAAACTCAGGTAGCGGCCGATCGGTACTCGTGCGAACTGCTTCTGCTTTGGGCTCCCCCGGCAAGAAAGACTGATGTAATGGCGTCGGCTGCCTTACTTTATACCATTGACAACCTGACATCAGTTCTAAAGCGACAGCAACCGACGCAGAAATACTAAGCCTCTGGTATTCGGGCCAAGTGAGGGCTACCCTGGCAGGGATAACCCAAATGTGATGACTGCAACAGTGAAACATGAAGAACATCTTCTTTGCCGCCATTCGGATCACCAGTCCCAGACATTGCTCTGCTGCTGGAATAGTTTTCTTCTATAAAGATAAGTGGCCCTTAGGGGAATCCTTTTTGTCTTTTGCTACTGCTTTATTTGATTGAGGTTAATGTCATCCAGTAAACGGAAGTGCGACTGGGGAAGAGAAATTCCACACAAGGATAGTCATTCCCAATGCCTTTTCTGTCTAAGTGTCCCCTCACTCTTGCCTCCCCCCCCCGACGCTTGCCTGACTCCTGAGTACTCACTCCATAGTCGCTGGTTCCCGGTAGCATTCAGTTCCAAAGTTAAGTACGTGCTGATGTCCGCTTTATACCCGACACCCGTTTATGGCCGACGTACACTAGGTGATGTGGACCTTCGCAGTAGCATTTATCTGTTGTATAATGGCCGGATGTACGAGTCAACCAGAGGCAGACACCTTCATGTTATGGATACAGCAGCATATGTAAAGAAGGTCATCCACAGGGCAATGCTCATTAACTGGGGATAAGAACACCAAGATGGAAAAAAATGTCTCAAGTGTTGGCTATGATTTAGATCTAGGAGGGTGGATACAAGATTTAAAACTGGATCTGACGGGTTCTTTGACCAGATGTATAAGGCCCTAGGTCAGTTAGAAAGTCATTAATTTTGATGCTGGAAGATCCTGGAGGTTAATACTGAAGTTCTCCAAAACATAAAAGTACAAACAGAGGCTTGGGTGCTGGAACAGCCAAGCTGGAGACGAAAACTGAGCGGCCTTTCAGCTCACCCATGGGGGGAGACAAATGCTGGTCAGCTTTTTGTTCCCATACAAGCAGAGACCAAAGACTTGTTGGGGGGACGGGGACAGGAGTAGGCTTGCTAATCCCAGACTGCTACTGGTAGCTCTCATGCCCCCTTCCCCAACATCGTGGCAAAGTGAAGGATGTTATAAATGTATTTTGGCCAACTATATTGGACATCAGAAGATGGAGTTAGGGTCATACGAGAGACACCCCAATAGCTTGCACCTTACATGAAGGAAAGCTGCTAGTGGGAAATGGGTGGCAGGTAACATGCAGTTTCCAGCTAACGGACAAGCTTAAATGGTCGCCATACGGTTTTAGCTGGGTAAGGTGATGAGGGTGCATGCTTAATGGCACATACGCAGGCAAGGGAACAAAGAACATTTATGGCTGCCTGGATGATAGTCCCGCCAAACAGGATACGAAGGCTTAGTCTGATTGGGGGGCTTGACCGTATATAGGAATATTTCTTCAGTATACAGGAATGGGGGCAAAAAGCACACAGGAAAAATGAAGTCCCCCACAATTATAGCAATATCGGAACGACTAGTGAGTTGAAGTGAGTAGATTATTTGCCTGAATTTGTCTTGTTAAGCTAGCAACTAAGCAGAACATTTAATGATTTATTTACGGGCATGTTTGCTAAAAGCCAATTTGGGTCTTTGTCATTAGGAATAGCACTGTGGGATTTTAACTAGATTTTAAAAATGCTTAAAGTAGCAGATTTCCTCCTCCAACTCTAGATCCAGGACTGGGACTGAACAGATAGTTATACTCAGGAAAATGTGTGCGAGTCTTTCAGCTTTTCCTGGTTAGGGATCGCCACAGCACTGCTAATGATTGGCCGTAAAATGATGGGCTAAAATTAAGAAATCTGCTTTTACCTAAGATTCAATAATCACACTCGCATCTGAAGATAAGGAATTCAGGAAAACTCCTAACTGTTCTACCTTACTTAGCATATTACTAATGTTAATGTGTGTCCCACTATTAAAGCCAATGAACTTTGTCTGCAGATTAAGAAAGTGATATGTATAAGAAGATTGGAAGGAAAGTACAGTTGTGTACACTTACCATAAATGTAGATGTTCGAGTGTATTCACTGTTGCAGTCATCACATTTGGGTTATCCCTGCCAGGGTAGCCCTTGGCCGGCCAGAATACCAGAGGCTTAGTATTTCTGTGTCAGCTTCTGTCGCTTCAGGACTGATGTCAGGTCGTCAGTAGTACAAGTAAGACAGCACAACGCCATTACATCAGTTTATCTTGCCCTAACCTGTCAGGAGCCCCCAAGAGGGAGCCAGGGTCTGGTGGAAGAACCTCACCAGTAGAAAGTAAATACCAATATGTCCCTTGTAAGGAAAGAGAAGAAAGAAGAGTGGGATGGAGGGAGGGAAACCAGGACTGCAACACTGAACACACTCAAACATCTACATTTATGGTAAGTGTACACAACTGTACTATGTTCTTCGTGTTTCACTGTTGCAGTCATCACATTTGAGTTGATTCCCAAAGCTGAGGAAAAGGGTGGAGGCAGTCAAGGAAACTAGGGGCTGGCTAGGATGCCTGCAAGACTGCAGAAGCAAACCCTACCCTGGATTTGGAGAAGATAGGCAGGTGGTAATGTTTGGTGAATGTGTGAAGAGATGCCCAGGAGGGCAGCCTCCAGGATGTCCCTGGTGAGGACTCCTCTGTGGAAAGCTACAGAGGGTGGGGGCTGCTCTGGTGGAGTGAGTCCTGACCCCCCATGGGGGGAGGCTTTCTGTGTTGTTTGTAGCAGAAATGGATGCAGTGTGCTATCCATTTGGAGATGGCGTGTTTAGAGACTGCTTTGCCCTCCCCCTCATTAGCAAAGCTAACCAGCAATTGATCAGACTTTCTGAACAATTTAGTCCTGTCTAGATAGAATCTGAGCTGTCCCTGCACATCTAGAGAGTGCAGGATCCTTTCCCCTTATTCTGTGGGTTAAGGAAAAAGGTGGGCAAATAAAAGCATTGGTTGAGAGCCACACTGGACACCACCTTGGGCATGAAGGATGGGTTAGTCCTGAGGGATACCCTGTCAGCAAGGAAGATGATGAAGGGTTCCACAGCCGTGAGTGCTTGCAGCTCAGAGACTCTTCTGGCTGAAGTGATGGCCAGAAGGAAAGCCGTCTTCCAGGAGAGAAATTTAAGCTCTGCAGAAGAGGTAGGTTCGAAGGGGGGGGGGGGGTGAGCTTTTCCAACACAAAGTTAAGGTCCCAAGCTGGGGTTGGTGCTCTTCTGGGTGGCCTCAAGTTGCTAGCCCCTCTTAGGAACTGTTTGATCACAGAGTGTGAGAAAAGGGGCTGCTCAGTGGGAAAATGAGCAGAGATAGCAGAGGCATGAATTTTAAGAGAGGAAAAGGAGAGCCCACCTGTGTAGCAGGTCAGCTAAGTAATCTAGGATGAGAGGGAGGGAGGGTTGTGCCATATTGGCTCTCAACCTGAATCTAGGTGCAGAACCTTTTCCATTTGTCAGCATAAGACTTTCTAGTGCAAGGGCGCCTGGCCTCACGTTTAACACCTAGAACCTGTTTGCTGAGGGTGGCAGATTGATCGGGTGTTAGGGAATAAGCCAAGCTGCCAAACTAAGTGTCTGCAATTGGGGATGCATGAATTCCCCTTCCTCCTGGGTCAGGAGGGTTGAGATCTGAGGGAGATGCCAAGGTGGCAGAGGGGGCAGGCTGCACAGCAAGGGGTACCAGCGCTGGCGAGGCAAGTCTGGAGCTATAAGAATTGTCCTTGGTTTTTCCTCCTTTACTTTGAGCAGTACCCTGAGGATGAGAGGTAGTGGAGGAAAGGCATAAACCAATAGACTGACCTAGGGGAAGGACAGGGCATCCACTTTCCAAGCCATGCAGTGATGCCCCCCGGTGCAGAACCTGCTGAGCTGATGGTTGGTGTGGGAGGCAAAGAGGTCAACCTTTGGGGTGCCCCATTTCTGAGTTATTAGGGCGAAGGTTCTTCTGTTGAGCTGCCACTCGTGTGGGTCCAGAAGATTTCTACTTAAGTGGTCCGCCAGAGAGTTGAGAGAACCCGGTAGGAATTGGGCTAACAGGTGGAGTTGCATGGCAGAGGCTGTGCGCCAAAGGGTCATGGCCAGCCTGCATAGAGGGTAGGACCGAGTCCCTCCCTGCCTGTCTGTTTTGATCAGGGGAGCCCCTGGGGAGAGAAGGGGCTTGAAAGCTATCAAGGCATGCTGAACAGCTATCATCTTTTTGGTAGATGTGCAGATGGATATGCTGTGGGCTCCATTGGCCCTGTATGCATCTGCAATCCAGGTGTGCACCCCAGGCAAAATCTGATGCATCGGTGATGAGGGTCAGGGCAGCGTGGGGTGGTGAGAAAGTTAGTCCTTTGTTGAGGGAGCATGCTTTTGCCCACCAAAGAAAATCTTTTCTGAGGCAAGGTATTATTGTTATAAGAGTCTCCAGGTCTTGAGAGTGTTGACACCAAAGGTTTTTTTTAGGTACCATTGAAGTTTCCTCATATGCAGTCTGGCATATGGAAGGAGTAGGATGCAAGATGCCATGAACCCCAGAGCTTGCAGGATTTTCCTTCTAGATAGTTGGGGTCTGTTGGCTAGTTGAGAGAAATAGGCTGTCAGGAAGGTTTGCTTTTCTGGTGTAAGGAAAGCCATCTGGGATGCTGTGTCCAGGCTTGCTCCCATGAATATAATCCTTTTGGTGGGTACCTGTTTGGATTTCTTTTTATTTTGTACCTTAGGGAGGTTAGGGGGGACTTTATAAAGGCCAGGAGCTTGAGCAGCTTTTCCTGGCAGTCTGCCTGAATTAGGCAGTTGTCCAAGTAGGACATTCCTTTGTCTGCAAAAGGCAACGGCCGAAGCCAGACATTTAGTGAAAACTCTGGGAGCAGTAGATAAGCCAAAGGGAAGCGCAGAGAACTGAAAGTGCTGAGATCCTGCCCTGAAGCAGAGATATTTCCTGCATGATTCCCTGATAGGAATGTGGAGGTAGGTCTTTAGGCCTAGGGTGGCTAGTCAAGCATCCTTGGAGAGCATGGGTAGCAGCTGCTGGAGTGTGAGCATTTTGAATTTTGGGATCACCAGGAAGGTGTTTAGAATGGATAGATCGCGGATGGGGTGCCAGGTGCCCTCTTTCCTGGGTACCACAAAAAGTCTGGAGTCGAAACTTTGGCCTTTCTGTTCTGCACGAACGTGCTCTACTGCCCTCACGGAGAGCTGGGAAAGGACTTGCTTTTGCACCTCTGCCCACTGGTTTGGAGGTAGCTTTGGGAAGCCTTTTGGAGTTGGAAGGGCATGGGAAAAAATTTGTATCCCTGGGACACTATGTTGAGAACCCAGCAGTCATTGGTAACTGTGACCCAGGTGTTTGCATGAAAGAAGATTTTTTCTCCTAGGGGTAGGTGGATGTGGGCAGAGGGAGGGGGTGGGGGAGGAGAGTCATTGCGAGTTCTTACCAGCAGGGGTGGCTTAGAACTCCCTAGTTTTGAAATGGAGTTAGTCCACTGCTTAGATCTTTGCATTCCCTGTGGCTGCTGTCTGTGGGGTCTGGTTCCCCGGGGTCTGGGCTGAACTGACCTGGTGGGAGCAGGAAAGGACCAGTGCTTGGAGGGACAATGCTTGTTGAACCTGGGTGGCTGGACCTGTTAAGAAATCCTTAACTGTCTGCACAGATTTTGCTTTTTCGTCCATCCTATTTAAGACCACTTCTGCCTTAATGCCAAATAAGTTGTCTTTGTGCAAGGGGGCTAACAATTTAGATTTAACATGGTCTTACAAGGGCTGTTCCTTAAGCCATGCATGCCTTCCAAGGAAAGAACCGGTGACTGTTGCCTGCAAGAAGCCTCTAGGGTATCAAAACCACCGTGCAAGGTGTGTTCAGTTACTTGACTTGCAGAATGCATTAACTCTTGTAACTCTTTAGTTTCTGCACAAGCAGGAAAGGAAGACATTTTTGTTTGAGGAGTTTCAGGACATGTTGCTGAAATTTTAGCATACAGAACTGACAATTTAATGCTCTTGATAGCAAGAGTAGCGGAGGCGTATACTTTTTTTTACCCCATCTGTCTAGTGCTCTAGAATCCCCATTTGAGTGGGTGGGATTCTTAACAGAAGTTGCTTTAATTCCTTTAGGCCCTTGAGAAATTACCTCAAGGTCAGTAGTAGGATTTTTAAAAAGAAATTTGTGAGAGTCAGGGACTCTAATACCTGTCTAGTTTTCTGGGTGCAGGAGGGAGGGTGTCACGAGTCAAGCTGGATTCCAGGAAAACATCCTCCACAACATCCAGGACTGGGGGCTGGCCAGGAGTCTGTGCTGTGGAAGATCTAAGAATTCCCTGAGTCTCTTTTTAGACAGAGGGTAGTCCTGACTTTCCCACTGGAAATGCTCCCTTAAGGTATGAAGGGTCTCCCCACAGGAAAAATCCTCTAGGGGAGAGGCTGAAGGAATGGAATCCTCTGCTTCAGAATCCTCATAAGCAGAGAAAGGATTGCATGTTTTCATACTCAGATGCATCAGAGTCATCGGACTCCTGTTCAGACAAAACTACAGGAGACAGACCTCTTTTTTTTGGAAGGGGTAGCTTGGTCTCCCCTGATCAGCATAAGGTCTTCCGCCATTTTAAGCATTTGAGTCTGAGGCAAGGAAGCAGGTGCCTGAGATTGGGTCGTCGGTTTCTTGGGTGTGGTTTGTAGCCTACGCCTAAGAAACTCGGTAGTTTTCGAAAGAACAGTAGTTGTGAAAGAAGTCGGTGTGTCGAGAATCGGTAGTGCGAAGGCCTTCCTCAGAAGCCGGTGCCTGCTCAGTGGCTCCGGACCCATCCAAGGTAGAGACGACCGCAGGATCCTTAGTCGAAGAAGAGCTCTGCAGCATACCAGACACCGAAAGGGTTTCGGTAGCGGCCTGCGAATCCACAGAAGCGGGCATCAGGGGCTGCAAAACCACCTCACTGAGGACCAGAGAACTGACTACTAGCTTAATGGGTGCGTCGTCGGTAGGTCTGAACCTGTGTGGTCCATCTCTGTCTTTATCTTTACATTTTTTCAGAAGATCGGCTCTCGGATGGCTTACCGAAGCCATATTGCAATTCGAGTACTGTAAGCGAAAATATCTAGCTGCAATAAGGGCCCGACAACGTATAGTTCTGGTGTTGAACAAAGCACAGAAGCGACAGCGGGGACGTCGTGGTCTCGGCCTAAGCAAGTGACGCAGTAAGAAAGAAAGTCTCTGTGTGGTATTTGCTTTCCACAGGCGAGAGAATTGTTAACTTTTTCTGACATCGGTTAGTGAAAGAAAAAAGGATCCCCAACAGGTACTTAGCTTTAGAAGACTTCAGCTTCAATTTGGAAGATGAAAGTCAGGTAGCAGCCAAACGGCACTCGTGCAAACTGCTTCTGCTTCAAGCTCCATGGCAAGAAAAACTGATGCAATGGCATCTGCTGCCTTACTTATACTACTGATGACCTGACGTCAGTCCTGAAGCGAGAGAAACCGAAGCAGAAATACTAAGCCTCTGGTATTCGGGCTGGCCGAGGTCTACCCTGGCAGGGATAACCCAAATGTGATGACTGCAACACTGAAACACGAAGAACATCAGTGAATACACTTGAACATCTACATTTATGGTAACTGTACATAACTGCATTAAACTCTGTGTTTCACTGTTACAGTCATCACCTGTGGGAGGATTCCCAAAGCTGAGGAGAGGGGTGGAGGATAGGTTAGAGTCCTAGGCGTGGGTCAGCAGGCCCTGCAGAAGAAAATCCTGCTCTAGACTTAGAAAAAAGAGGTAGGTGGTATTGCTTTGTAAAGGTATGTTCAGAAGTCCAGGTGGCAGCTTCCAAGATGTCCCTGGTGGGGACTCCTCTGAGGAAGGCCGTGGAAGTGGAGGCTGCCCTAGTGGAATGGGTACAGATAGACTTGGGGGGGGGGGGGTTTCCCCATGTAGTCTGTAGCAGAAATGGATACAGTGCGACATCCATTTGGAAATGGTTTGTTTGGAAATGGGCTTCCCCTCTCTGCTCCAGGGGCAAAGCTGACAAGTAGTTGGTCCATTTTTCTGAAAGGTTTAGTACGGTCCAGATAGTATCGGAGTTGTCTGCGCACATCTAGAGAGTGTAGAATTCTTTCCCCCTTGTTTTGAGGGTTGAGAAAGAAGGTGGGTAGGTGTATGGCCTGGTTGAGGGTCACATCAGATACCACCTGGGGCATAAAGGAGGGGTTAGTCCTCAGGGAGACATTGTCTGCATGAAAAATGATAAAGGCCTCAACAGCCATGAGAGCCTGAAGTTCTGATACCCTTCTGGCTGAGGTGATAGCTAGTAGGAAGGCAGTCTTCCAGGAGAGGTACTTTAATTCTGCAGAAGTAGCAGGTTCGAAAGGAGGTAAGGTTAGTTTTTCTAGAACATAATTCAGGTCTCAGGGTGGCGTGGGAGGCCTTCTGGGAGGTCTGATATTAGAAGTCCCTCTGAAGAATTGCTTAATCAAAGGATGAGAGAAGAGGCTGGGTCTAAATCGTAATGGACAGAAATGGCTGAGGCATGGATTTTAAGAGAGAAGAAAGAGAGGCCATTATTGAGCAACTCGGCTAGGTAATCCAAGATAAGAGGGATAGACGGATGGGAGGTACTGGCCCCTTTGGACTGGTTTCAGGAGCAGAATCTTTTCCATTTCTCTGCGTATGATTTTTCTGGTGCTGGGCCTTCTGCCTATGATGTTGTCTAGGACCTGTTTGCTTAACCGGGACTCCTTATTAGCTTTTAAGGTACAAGTCATGCTGAAAGATTGAGAGTCTGTAAATCTGGGTGCAGTATCTTCCCCCTCACCTGGGTCAAAAAGTCTGAGATCAAGGGAAGCTGCTTGGGGGGTTGGAAGGTCAGACTGCACAGTAAGGGGTGCAAAGGCTGTCTGGGCCAATCTGGAGCAATGAGGATGGCCTTTAGACTCTCCTCCCTTATTTTGATCAGTACCTTGGGAATAAGGGGCAGGGGAGGGAACATGTACACAAAGAGGGAGTTCCAGGGGAAGGTCAAGGCATCCACCTTCCACACTAAGAGGTGATACTCCCTGGTACATAACTTTTGCAGCTGGTGGTTGAGGTGCAAGGCAGAGAGATCCACTTCCGGAGTCCCCCACTCCTGAGTGATTTGCAGAACGATTTCCCTGTGGAGCTGCCATTCGTGGGGGTCCAGTAAGTTTATGCTTAGGTGGTCTGCCAGGGTGGTGTTGGCCCCCTGGTACGTATTGGGCAATTAGGTGTAGTCCAATGGAGGTGGCTGTAAGCCAGAGGCTCATGGCTAACCTGCACAGGGGGTAAGATTGCGTCACCCCTGTTTTGTTGATGTACCACATTACTGTGGTGTTGTCTGTTTTTATAAGGAGAACCCCTGGCCTAAGATGGGGTTTGAAGTATGTCACAGCCTTTTGTACTGCCATCATTTCTTTCTGAATGATGTGCAAGTGTAGTTGCTGGGCATCCCAAAGACCTTGGGTGCACTTTCCTGCTAGGTGAGCACCCCAAGCAATGTCTGAGGCATCAGTGGTAATGGTCTGGCAAGAAGAGAGGAGGACGAAGGGAAGACCTTGTTCCTGGCACAGGCCTCTGCCCACCAGAGAAACTCGGCCCTTATACATGGGCTCAGAGGGAGAGAAGTTTCTAAGGACTTGAGTACTGGCACCAAAGGTTCTTTAAATACCACTGAAGTTTTCTCATGTGAAGCCTGGCCAAGGAAATGAGAAGGATCCATGATGCCATGTATTCCAAGGCTTCCAGGAACTTCCTCGCAGTGAGGTGACTTCTGGACGCCAGCTGGGCAAAGTAGAGAAGCAGGAAGCTCTGCTTTTCTGGGGATAGGAAGGCCATTTGGGATGCTGTGTCTAGCACAGCTCCCAAGAAAATGATCTTCATGGTGGGGTTTTGTTTTGAATTCTTCTTGTTGATGGTGTAGTCTAGGGAAGTTGGGAGTGATTTGACAAAGAGAAGGTCCTGGAGCAGCTTTTCTTTGCACTCTGCCCGAATGAGGTAGTCGTCCAGGTAAGGGTAAATCTGTATACTTCTCTGTCTGCAGAATGCTATGGCTGGGGCCAAGCATTTGGTGAATACTCTGGGAGCAGTAGATAAGGAAAAGGGCAGCGCAGAGAACTGAAAGTGTTGTGAGCCTGATCTGAAGCGCAGGAATTTTCTGCACGATTCCCTGGTGGGGATGTGGAGGCAGGCATCTTTTAGGTCTATGGTCACTAGCCAAGCATTTTTGTTAGCACAGGCAGCAGCTGCTGCAAAGTTAGCATTTTGAATCAGGGGACCACCAGGGAGGAGTTCAGAATGGCTAGATCCAGGATGGGGAGCCAAATGCCCTCTATTCTAGGCACAAGGAATAGTCTGCAATAAAAGCCTTTGCCTGTTTTTTTTTCTGAGGGGACAGGTTCTACTGCCCCCTGGAATATGAGAGTTTGGACCTGTTTCAATGCCTCTGCCCACTGATTTGGAGGCAAGTCTGGGTATCCTCTTGGAATTGGGAGTAAGCTTAAAAATAATTTGTATCCCTGAGTAATGATCTTTAAGATCCATTGGTCCTTTGTCACAGAAAGCCAACTGTCTTTCAAGACAGAGAGCCTTCCTCCTAGTTTTTGATGAGGGAAGGGAGGGCATAGGGGGAGTCTTTGTGAGTGTTTGCCATAGAAGGTTGGCTTAGAATTCCCTGCCTTAAAGACGGAAGTGGTCCATTGTTTGCTTCTCTGCTGGCCTTGGGATAGGGGCCTGGATGGTCTGTCCCTGCGGGGCTTTCCCTGGCCCTGTCTGCTAGGTGCAGGGAAGGCCCAGTGCTTAGAGTGAAAGTTCCTGCTGAATCTGGGAGGTTGAACTTGAAAGAAATCTTTTACTGTTTACATAGATTTTGCTTTGTCTTCCATCTTTTTAAAGCACCTCTTCTGCTTTTTCCCTAATCAAGCGCTCCTTGTCTATGGGTGCATCAATAAGTTTAGACTTGACAAGATCAGGGAGAGGTTAAGTCCTTCAGGCATGCATGTCTTCTAATAACAGATCCTGTCACTGCTGCCCTGATAGAGGCTTCCAGGGTGTCATAGCCACACTGTAATGAGTGTATGGCCACTTGACAAGCAGAATGCAGTAAATCTGCTAACTCTCTTGAATTGGCACAGTCAGGAAAGATAGCAATCTTCTGTTCTAATTGTTCCAAAGTGTGTTGCTGATATTTTAACATATGGAACTGACAATTGAGTGCTCTGATAGCTAAGGTTGCAAAGATGTATATATTTTTTTTACACCAACTGTCCAGAAGTCTGGAGTCCTTGTCAGAAGGAAGAGGATTTTTGGCAGAACTAGTCTTAGCTCCTTTAGGCCCCTGCATAATAACCTCTGGGTCTGCAGCAGGATTTCTGTACAAGTATTTGTGAGAATCCAGTACTCTGTAGTTCCAGTCAGGTTTACTGGCAGCAGAAGGGAAAACACCAGAGGCTAAGCTGAATTCATGGAAAACATCATCCACTTCTAAAACAGGGGGGATGGCCAGGAGTCCGTGCTGGGGCAGGTCCAGAAAATCTCTATGGCTTTTCTTAGACTGTGGGAAGTCCTAAGATTCCCACTGGAAATGTTCCCTGATGGAGTGAAAGGTTTCTCCAAAGGAAAGGTCCTCTGGAGGGGAGCCAGAACGGATGGATTCCTCTGCATCTGAATACTCAGGCAGTTAAGGGATGCTGTTCCTCATCAAAAATGAATAGTCAGATTCCTCAGAATCCCGTTCTGTCAATTTCTGGGGAAGGGTGCCTTTTCCTTTTAGAAGTAGCGGCCCGACTACCCCTGATAAGGGAGATGAGAAAGTACAGTTTTGTACCTACCATAAATGTAGATGTTCGAGTGTTCACACTGCTGCAGTCATCACACTTGGGTTATCCTGCCGTCAGGCGGTCCCGCAGTCGGCCAGAGTTCCAAAGTCTTGGTCTGGAGTCGGTTGCTGTTGCTTCTTCCCTGACGCCAGTGCGCCAGGGGTATACAAGAGGCATCTGACGCCATTTTCCTCAGTTTTTCTTGCCCGAGATGTCAGGTGCCCCCAAGTAGGTAGGCAATATATATTGTTAATAAAACATGTAAAAGGAATAAAAGGAATACCTTCAGTTACAAGCAAATACACCACAAAGGTTGTACAGGATAGAAAAGGTATAGAAAAGTTCAACTAGGTCAGAGGGGATGGAGGGAGGGTAACCTGAACTGCAGCAGTGTGAACACTCAAACATCTACATTTATGGTAGGTACAAAACTGTACTATGTTCATCGTGTTACTCTGCTGCAGTCATCACACTTGGGTTGAATCCCAAAGCTAAGGATGGGTGGTGGAACTAAACAGGGTTTGGAGAGGCTAGTAGGCCCTGCAGAACTGCAGTGGCAAAGCCAGCTCTGGTTTTAGAGCATAGAGGTAAGTGACAGTGCTTGGTGAAGGTGTGCACTGAACTCCAAGTTGCAGCCTCCAAAATATCCTTGGTTGGTACCCCTCCGAGGAAGGCTGTTGATGTTGCTGTAGCCGTGGTGGAATGGGGCCTAATGTTACCAGGTACAGGTTTCCCGTGGTGTGTGCAGCAGAAACGGATACAGTGTCCTATCCATTTTGAAACTGTCTGTTTTGAGATGGCCTTTCCTTGTGATCCTGCAGCATAGGATACAAAGAGCTGGTCAGATTTTCTGAAAGCCTTAGCTTTATCCAAGTAGTAACGTAATTGCCTGTGAATGTCCAAAGAGTGTAGGAGCCTTTCCCCCTTGTTCTGGGGGTTTGAATAAAAGGTGGGCAAATGAATGGTTTGGTTTAGGGCCACACTGGATACCACCTTTAGCATAAAGGAAGGGTTAGTTCGTAAAGCGACTCTGTCTTGATGAAAAATGATGAAGGGCTCCACTGCCATTAGGGCCTGTAGCTCTGAGACTTTTCGTGCTGAAGTTATTGCTAGCAGCAGGGCAGTTTTCCATGATAGAAACTGTAGATCAGCTGTAAAAGCTGGTTCAAAGGGCGGTAGTGTAAGTTTTTCCAAAACAAAATTGAGATCCCAAGTTGGTGTTGGTGCTCTCTGGGGAGGTCTTATGTTCTTAGCCCCTCTGAGGAACTGTCTTAGTAATGGATGTGAAAATATAGGAGAATCCGTGTTGTACTGAGCTGAAATAGCTGAGGCATGGATCTTAATAGATGAAAAAGAAAGTCCTTTGTGCAACATCTCAGTTAAATATTGAAGAATCTGAGGAATATTTGGGACAAGGGGATTTTGGCCTTTAGCCTGGTTCCAGGCGCAGAATCTTTTCCATTTGTCTGAATAGGCTTTCCTGGTGCTGGGCCTCCTGGTTTCCAGAATGACATCCATATCACAGCTTTAGAGAGAAGTGTTGACTGGTTGTTTAGGTAATTTGCCATGCAGCCAGATTTAAAGTCTTGAGCTGGCTGTGTAGAATCTGATTGTTTTGCTGAGTGAGCAGGTGAGGAATTGGAGGTAAAATCCATGGTGGGCCTTGAGCCATGTTCCTTAGTATGGGATACCCGTGTTGGCGTGGCCAGTCTGGAGCAATGAGCATCATTTGTGGCCTCTCTAATCTGGCTTTCAGCAGTACCTTTGCCAGAAGAGGCAGTGGAGGAAAGGCATACACTGTCAATGTTTTCCAACTGAATGAGAGGGAGTCCACTTTCCAAGCTAGTGTGTGGTATGTCCTTGTGCAGAATTTCCGTAGTTGGTAGTTTTGGGAGGAAGCAAACAGATCTATGTCTGGGCTCCCCCATTTTTGAGTTATCATTACAAATACTTGAGGATCTAGTTTCCACTCGTGAGGATCTATGATGTTTCTGCTTAGATTGTCTGCCAATGTGTTTTTCTTTCCTGGCAGGAATTGTGCTTGTAGTTGAACTTGGTAGGTCAGTGCTGTGTTCCACAAGGTCATTGCTTGCCTGCACAGGGGGTAGGAATGTGTGCCCCCTTGCTTGCTTATGTACCACATCACTGTGGTGTTGTCAGTCTTTATTAGGAGTTGTCCTGGATGTAGGAGGTCCTTGAAAGCTGTTAGGGCATTTTGTACAGCTAGCATCTCTTTTTGATTGATATGTAGATGCCTTTGATCTGCAGACCATTTGTCCTGAATACATTGTCCTGCCATGTGCGCTCCCCAGACATAATCCGATGCATCTGTTATAGTTTGCCTGGCTGGGGGTAAGGCAAAAGGCTGACCCTTGTTGAGGTGACATGCCTGAGCCCACCATAGAAACTCCTGTTGAAGGCAGGGAATGAGTGGAATCATTGTTTCCAAGCTGTGGCTGTGTTGAGTCCATACACTTTTCAGGTACCATTGTAATTTCCTCATATGCAGTTTTGCAAATGGTATTAGTAGCATGCAAGATGCCATGAATCCCAAGGCCTGCAGAATTTTTCTTGCAGGGAGTTGGGTCTTTGTTGCCATCATTTTGAAGTATTGAGTCAATTGTCCTTGCTTGTCTGGCGTTAGATAAGCCATCTGGGCTGTTGAATTTAAACTGGCATCCAGGAATATTATGTCTTGTGAGGGCACTAGTTTTGACTTCTTTTCGTTTACTGTGTATCCTAGGCAACTTAATAGGTTTTTGACAAACGCCAGATGTTTTAAAAGAATGTCCTTGTTTTCTGCTTGAATAAGGCAGTTGTCCAGGTATGGATATATTTGAATTCCTCTTTGTCTGCAGTATGCAATTACTGGTGCCAGGCATTTTGTGAAGACCCTGGGCGCAGTAGATAAGCCAAAGGGCAGTGCAGAGAATTGGTAATGGGTTGAACCTGCTATAAATCGGAGGTATCTTCTGCAATTTTGTCTGATGGGGACATGCAGGTATGCCTCCTTGAGGTCCAACGTTACTAGCCAAGCCTTCTTGTCCAGCATGGGAAGAAGCTGCTGTAGTGTTAGCATCTTGAATTTGGGTACTTCCAGATATGTGTTTAGAATTGAGAGGTCCAGAATGGGTCTCCAGGCTTTGTCCTTTCGGGGAACTAGAAAGAGTCTTGAGTAAAATCCTTGTCCTTACTCCTGTGTTGGGACCTTTTGAATGGCTCTCGTCCATGAGAGCTGAAATTTGCTTTTGAGCCTCTGCCCATTGATTTAGTGGCAGGTTTGGCATTCGTTTTATCCTTGGTAAAGTGTGAAAGTGGAATCTGTATCCTTGAGATACAATATTTAGGACCCATTTGTCTTTTGTGATGCTGTGCCAGTTGTCTGCAAAAAGTGCTAGTTTTCCTCCCAAGGGAGCTGCCAAGAGGGATCTGCTTGGCAGTCTGAGGGGTAAGTCATTGTGTTTGTCTTCTGATAGTTTGAGACCTGTCTTCTCCTCCTTTTTGGGTTGTGGCACCCCATTGTCGAGGCTGATAAGAGCCTTGTGACTGACCTCTGCCCCTTGGATGTCTGTATTTGCCCCTCTGTGGTCTGGCAGAAGTTGGAAAGGACCAGTTTTTGGTTGGCCAATTTCTGCTGAAAAGTACAGTTTTGTACCTACCATAAATGTAGATGTTCGAGTGCTAATACAGCTGCAGTCATAAAAGATAAGTTTTCCTGCCGTCAGGCGGGTCCTCGGTCGGCCTAATTCCAAAGTCTAGGTCCGGCGTCGGATGTCGTCACTTCTTCCCTGACGGCAGTGCGACAGGGGTATAAAAGAACCAGCCAACGCCATTTTCTTCAGTTTTTCTTGCACCAGATGTCAGGTGCCCCCAGAAGGAAGGCAATACATAAATTTATGTAATAATGCAATGCAATATAATCAAAAAACAGTAGATGCAAGCAAATACACCATAAAAGAATACCCCAATTAGGTTGTATAAGGAGGTGTTAGCCATTAGGCCTGTCCCAAGAGGGGAAGGAGGTAGGGAAACCTGGGCTGCAGCTGTATTAGCACTCGAACATCTACATTTATGGTAGGTACAAAACTGTACTATGTTCATCGTGCATACAGCTGCAGTCATAACAGATGGGTAGAATCCCAAAGCTAAAAATGGGGTGGTAGGCACTAAGTGGAACTAGGAGGATACAGGATGCCCTGCAAGACTACAGTGGCAAAGCCTGCTCTAGATTTGGAGTATAATGGTAGGTGATAGTGCTTGGAGAAAGTATGTACAGAACTCCAAGTGGCTGCTTCCAAAATATCTTTGGTAGGAACCCCCCTGAGGAAAGCTGCAGAGGTAGCTGTGGCCCTTGTGGAGTGATGCCTGCAGGTACAGTTTTACCATGAAAAGAGTAACAAAAGCGTATGCAGTGGGCTATCCATTTTGAGATTGTCTGTTTGGAAATAGGCTTCCCTTGAGCTCCAGTAGCATAGGACACAAAGAGTTGCTCTGATTTTCTGAAAGGCTTTGTTCTGTCCAAATAATAACATAGCTGTCTGTGAATGTCCAAGGAATGTAGTAGTCTCTCCCCTTTGTTTTGAGGATTACGGTAAAAGGTAGGTAAGTGGATAGCCTGATTAAAGGCTACCCTGGATACTACCTTTGGCATAAAGGAAGGATTGGTTTGTAAGGAAACTCTGTTCTGATGGAAAATGATGAAAGGCTGCACAGCCATGAGGGCTTGTAGTTCCGAAACCCTGTGAGCTGAGGCGATAGCCAGAAGGAAGGCGGTTTTCCAGGACAAATATTGCAGTTCTGTTGAAGCAGCTGGCTCAAAAGGAGGCAAGGTCAGTTTTTCTAGAATAAAATTGAGGTCACAAGCAGGTACTGGTTGTTTCCTTGGGGGGTTTTATATTCTTAGCCCCTCTGAGGAATTGTCTTAAGAGGGGGTGAGAGAATAAAGGAGGATCAGTGTTGTATTCTGCAGAAATGGCTGAGGCATGGATTTTGATGGAGGAGAATGTAAGTCCACTGCTTAGCATCTCAGCTAGGTTACTGTAATATTTGCGGTAAATTCAGTATTCCAGGATTCTGACCCTTTTTCTCATTCCAGGCACAAAACCGTTTCCATTTTGTGGAGTAGGCTTTTCTAGTAGAAGGCCTTCTGGCCTCCAAAATGACATCCTGCACCTCCTTGGAGAGTAGGGTCTGTTGTGAATTTAAGGAATCTTCCATGCGGCTAGATTGAGTGTTTTCAGCTGACTGTGAAGAGTTTTGAAGTTGTGCTGAGTCAGTAGAAGAGGCATTAGAGACAGGATCCATGGTGGGGAATGCGTCAGGCTCCTCAGGAGTGAGTACCAGTGTTGTCTTGGCCAGTCTGGAGCAATGAGAATCATCCTTGGTCTGTCTGCACTGGTTTTTAATAGAACTTTGGGCAGCAGAGGAAGAGGTGGAAAGGCATAAACTGTCATTGTTGTCCAACTGAAAGAGAGTGCGTCCCCTTTCCAGGCCTGTGGATGAAAGGTCCTTGAGCAGAATTTTGCCAATTGGTGATTTCTGTGGGAGGCAAAGAGATCTATGTCTGGCCTTCCCCATGCTTGAATTATCTTTGTAAAAACTTGAGGATGCAACTTCCATTCGTGTGGATCTGTCATATTTCTGCTTAGGTTGTCTGCCAGCGTGTTTTCCTTGCCTGGCAGGTACTGTGCTTGAAGTTCGATTTGTAATTCCAGAGCCATGTTCCAAAGAGACATGGCTAGCCTGCATAGGGGGTATGAATGGGTTCCTCCCTGTTTGTTTATGTACCACATTACTGTGGTGTTGTCTGTCCTTATCAATAGCTGGCCTGGATGCAGTAGTTCTTTGAAAGCTATAATAGCATTTATTACTGCTAGCATTTCCTTTTGATTGATGTGTAGGTGCTTTTCTTTTTGGGACCATTTGCCCTGAATGCATCGATCTGTCATGTGCGGCCCCCAGGCGTAGTCCGAGGCGTCTGTTGTGATGACTTGATTTGCTTGAGGCTTGCAGAATGGGAGACCTGTGTTTCTTTGGCATGCTTGAGCCCACCACAGAAATTCCTTTTGAAGACATGGAATCAGTGGTATTATTGTTTTCAAACTGTGGCTGTGTTGAGACCATAGGTTTTTTAGGTACCATTGAAGTTTCCTCATATGCAGCTTTGCACATGGGATTAGTAGGATGCAAGATGCCATGAATCCCAGAGCCTGCAGGATTTTCCTTGCAGTCAGCCTGGTGAAAGTTGCCAGATTTCTGAAGTATTGAGTTAGTTGCCCTTGTTTCTCTGGCGTGAGGTAGGCCATCTGGGTATTTGTATTCAAGCTGGCACCCAGGAAAATTATTGTTTGAGAGGGTATTAGCCTTGATTTCTTTTTGTTGACTGTGTATCCCAGAGAATTCAACAACATTATTACAAACGCCACATGTTTCAGAAGTATGTGCTTGCTGTCCGCTTGGATCAGGCAGTCGTCCAAATATGGGTATATTTGTATCCCTTGAAGTCTGCAGTAGGCAATTACTGATGCCAGGCATTTTGTGAACACTCTGGGCGCAGCAGATAAGCCAAAGGGCAATGCAGATAATTGATAATGGGTTGAACCTGCAAGAAATCTGAGGTATCTTCTGCAATCTTGTCTGATTGGGACACGCAGGTATGCCTCCTTGAGGTCCAATTTTACCAGACAAGACTCCTTGCCCAGCATGGGAAGAAGCTGCTGTAATGTGAGCATCTTGAATTTTGGCACGAGTAAAAATGTGTTTAGGATGGATAGGTCCAAAATAGGACTCCAATCTTTGCCCTTCCTTGGTACCAGGAATAGTCTGGAATAAAAACCTTGACCCTGTTCTTGTGCAGGTACCTCTTGAATAGCTTTCATGTCCATGAGATCTGAAATTTGTTTTTGTGCCTCTGCCCTTTGATTGTGTGGCAGGTTTGGCATGCCTCTCATTTTTGGAAGGGTGTGAAAGTGGAATCTGTAGCCTCTGTCTATAATGTCCAGGATCCATTTGTCTTTTGTGACAATATGCCAATTTTTTGAAAATAATGCCAGTTTTCCACCTAAAGGTGCTGCCATTTGAGCCTTGCTTGGCATGCAAAGGGGAAAGTCATTGGTTCTGCTTTCTGAATGGCTGTGAACTATCCTCACCACCTCTTTGTGTAGGTGCTTGCCATTGTCTGCCTCTAAACAATCCTTGAGATTGCCCTCTACCCCTCGGGCGCCTGTATCTACCTCTTTGGGGTCTGTCCGTGGCTGGAAAGGACCAATTTTTTGAAGGCCAATTTCTACTGAAACGTGGAGGTTGTACCTGTAGGAAATATTTTACCGTTTGCATTGATTTTGCCTTTTCCTCCATTATCTTTAATACCTCCTCAGCTTTAACACCAAACAATACATCTTTTTGAAGAGGTGCATCTAGTAATTTAGCTTTGACATGATCCGGTAAGGTTTGCTCTTTGAGCCAAGCATGTCTACGTATGACTGATCCTGTAACAGCAGCTCTACATGAGGCCTCTAAAGCATCAAAACCACATTGCAAGGTATGTTTACCCACTTGCTCTGCACTATGTAACAAATCCTGCAACTCCTTCAAGTCTGGTTGTTCAGGTTGTGACATTTTGCTTTTCAACTGTGATAACAGAAACTGTTGGTACTTTAACATATGGAACTGACAGTTCAATGCCCTCATGGTTAAGGTGGCCGAGGTGTATACCTTTCCCCCCCACCTTTCTAAAGCTCTGGAATCTCTCTCTGAAGGTAATGGATTTTTAGCAGTGGAGGCCTTAATTCCCTTGGGACCCTGTGAAAAAGTTTCTGGGTCAGCCGCATGGATTTTGTATAGGAATTGGTGTGAATCAGGAACCCGGTAATACCTGTCAGGCTTGACTGGAGCTGGAGGTAAAGAATCTGGATTAAGGTAGGCCTCCGAATACACATCATCTAGTATGTCTAAGACATGAGGTATAGCCAGAGGCCTGTGCTGAGGGAGCAAGAGGAAATCCCTAAGCCTTTTCTTGGAGTCAGAGTACTCTTGGCCTTCCCAGTGGAAGTGTTCCCTCAATGTATGTAAGGTTTCCCCAAAAGAGTAATCCTCAGGTGGGGAGACAGAGGGAATGGACTCCTCCGCATCAGAATCTTTAAAAGGGGAGTATGAATGTTCCTGGTCTTCAGAATGTTCTGAAATAATTGAGGCCTGGTCCGAGGAAGGGGATTCTTCCTCCACTCTGGGCCTTTTGTCCGGGGGGGGGGGGGGGGGGGGGGGGGTTGAGAACCCCTGATAAGAGTAATCAAATCCTCAGCCATTTTCAGCATCTGCTTTTTAGGCATGGGGCCTTGAGAGGGGCCCTGTGGAGCTTGTCTTTTAGTATGCATGGCTGCTTTAGACTTAGTGAAAGCCTTGATGGAAAAACAAGAAGGAGGCCTGAAGACACCTTGAGAGGTGGCAGGCCTGTCTAAACTCTGAGTTTCACCGCCAAGAGTGGCTTCGGTATCTGTAGTCGGGGTGTGGGCCGAAGAGCCTGCGACCTCGGGCACAGAAGACACCGCCAATGAAGTGTCATCGGTAGTCAGGGGCTGCGTAGGCGCCTCGCTGAGAACCGGACCACCTGTAGTCGGCTTTAGCGTGGTGTCGGTAGAAGTCGCGGACCTCGTATGTCGGTCCTTATTCTTTGTGTCTTTTACTCAAAACTGGAGTCGGAGTATCCGACGACATAATGTAATTAAACGTTTTGCCAAAATAGTGTTGGGCGAACTCCGCCCAACGCTTAATAGTGCGTCTGTTGAACGTAGCACAAAAACGACAGGCCGAGACGTCGTGGTCTGGGCCTAAGCAAGGAATGCAGAGGGAATGAAAATCCTTATGCGGTATTTGCTTCCCACATGAAATGCAATTATTAACTTTGTCGGACATCGGTCTGAGGCAAGAAAAGTTTCCCCAACGAGGTACTTAGCTTTCAAGAAGACTTCGGTTGAAAAATATTCGTAATCTCAGGAGCTGGCCGACCGGCACTTGCGAACTGCTTCTGCTTCGGGCACCGCGCGGCAAGAAAGACTGGAGAAAATGGCGTCGGCTGGTTCTTTTATACCCCTGTCGCACTGACGTCAGGGAAGAAGCAACGACATCCGACGCCAGACCTAGACTTTGGAAATCGGCCGACCGAGGACCCGCCTGATGGCAGGAAAACCCATCTGATGTTCATCATGTATACAGCTGCAGTAATCACAGATGGGTTTTCAGCCGTCAGGCGGTCCCTCGGTCGGAAATTCAAAGTCCTGGTCGGCGTCGGTTGTCGCCGCTACTCTTCGACATCAGGAAGGCCAGAGTATATAAGACACAGCCGGCCATGTTCTTCAGTCTTTTGCCGCAGTGCCTGAAGCAGAAGCAGTTCGCAAGTGCCGGTCGGCCAGCTCCTGAATTACGAAAATAATTGGAACCAAAGTCTTCATTAAAGCTAAGTACCCCGTTGGGGAAACTTTTCTTGCCTCAGACCGATGTCAGAAAAAGTTAATAATTGTATTTCTTGTGGGAAGCAAATACCGCATAAGGATTTCCATTCCCTTTGCATACCTTGTTTGGGCCCAAACCACGATGTCTCGGGCTGTCGCTACCTTCAATAAACGCACTATCAAGCGTCGGGCGGAGTTCGCCCAACACTACTTTGGTAAAGCTTTTGACTATAAAATGTCGGACACTCCGACTACCGTTTTGACCAAAAAACGCAAGGAAAAGGAGCGACACGCGAGGCCCACGGTCCCCGCTGACACCACGCCAAAACAGGCTACACGTGGTCCGGTTCTCAGCGAGACGCCTTTGCAGTCCCTGACTACCGACGACACTCCTTTGGCGGTGTCCTCTGTACCAGAGACCGCTGGGTCCTCGGCCCTTTCCCAGACTACAACCGAAGCCCCTGCTTATGTCAAGCCTACTAATGTGGACAGGTCCACCTCCACCCATGGTGTATTTAGGCCCTCATCTTCTTTTTCTATTAAGGCCTTTACTAAATCCAAAGCAGCCAGGCATCCCACAAGGCCTGTTACACAGGGCCCATCCCCTGGACCCATGCCTAAGAAACAGATGCTTAAAATGGCTGAGGATCTAATTACTCTTATCAGAGGTTCTCAGCCCCCTCCTGACAAGAGACCCAGAGTGGAGGAAGAATCTCCCTCTTCTGATCAGGGATCCATTTTATCAGAACATTCTGATGCAGAGGAACACTCTTACTCCCCTTTTGAGGATTCGGATGCAGAACAGTCCATTCCTTCTGTATCCCCTCCTGAGGATTTTTCCTTTGGGAAATCCTTGCACACCTTGAGGGAACACTTCCATTGGGAAGGCCAAGACTTTTCAGATTCCAAGAAAAGACTTAGGGAATTTCTTTGGTTACCTCAGCACAGACCTCTGGCTATACCTCCTGTTTTGGAGGTACTGGATGATGTCTATTCGGAGGCTTGCCTTAACCCTGATTCTCTGCCTCCTGCACCAGTAAAACCTGATAGGTATTACAGAGTACCCAGTTCTCACCAATTTCTATACAAAGGCCATAATGCTGACCCTGAAACCATTTCACAAGGCCCAAAGGGATTAAAGGCCTCCACTGCCAAGAATCCACTTCCTGCAGAAAGGGAATCCAGATCTCTAGAAAGGTGGGGTAAAAAGGTATATACCTCGGCCACCCTAGCCATGAGGGCCTTAAACTGTCAGTTTCATATGATTAAATATCAACAGTACCTGTTATCACAATTAAGGAACAAAATGTCTCAACCTGAACAACCAGATTTAAAAGAGTTACAGGATATGATGCATAGTGCGGAGCAAGTGGGTAAACACACCTTACAATGTGGTTATGATGCCCTAGAGGCTTCCAGTAGAGCGGCTGCTACAGGATCAGTCATTCGCAGACATGCCTGGCTTAGGGAACAAAATTTGCCTGATCACGTGAAAGCTAAACTTCTTGATGCTCCTTTACAAAAGGATGTACTATTTGGTACTAATGCTGAGGAGATACTACGGAAAATGGAAGAAAAAGCCAAATCTATGCAAACTGTCAAAGCTTTCTTACAGGTCCAACCACCACGTTTTAGCAGGAATTGGCCTTCAAAAAACTGGTCCTTTCCAGCCACTGACAAGCCCCAAAGGGGTAGATACAGACGGACAAGGGGCAGAGGGCAATCACAAGGATCATATAGAGGCAGACAATGGCAATCTCCAGCACCAAGAGGTGGTGAAGACAGTGCACAACAATACAGGAAGCAAACCCAATGACTCCCTCATTTCCATGTCAAGCAATTCTCAGCTGGCAGCACCTTTGGGAGGGAAACTAGCATTATTTGCAAGCAAATGGCATATTGTCACAACAGACAAATGGATACTGGACATTATAAACAGAGGCTACAAATTTCAATTTCACACTCTTCCAAAAATGAGAGGCATGCCAAACCTGCCACAAAATCAAAGGGCAGAGGCACAACTGCAAATTTCAAAGCTCCTAAACATGAGAGCTATACAAAAGGTACCTACGCACCAACAAGGTCAAGGTTTTTATTCAAGACTCTTTCTGGTACCAAGAAAAGGAACCGACTGGAGACCCATTCTGAACTTATCCATCCTAAACACATTTCTACTGCAAAATTCAAGATGCTCACATTACAGCAACTTCTTCCCATGCTGGGCAAGGAGTTTTGGCTGGTAACATTGGACCTCAAGGAGGCATACCTGCATGTCCCAATCAGACAAAGCTGCAGAAGATACCTCAGATTTCTTGCAGGTTCAATCCACTATCAATTCTCTGCATTGCCCTTTGGCTTATCTACTGCGCCCAGAGTATTCACAAAGTGCCTGGCATCAGTGATTGCCTACTGCAGACTTCAAGGGATACAAATTTACCCTTATCTGGACGACTGCCTGATCCAAGCGGACAGCAAACACATACTACTGGAACATCTGGCATATGTGACACGGTTACTGCCTTCTCTGGGATATACCATCAACAAGGAGAAATCAAGGCTAACACCATCTCAGAAAATAACCTTCCTGGGTGCCAGCTTGGACACAAACACCCAGATGGCATATCTTACGCCAGAAAAACAAGGGCAACTATCTCAGTACTTCAAAACACTAGCAAAAAGTACCAGGCTTACTGCAAGGAAAATCCTGCAGGCTCTGGGATTCATGGCATCTTGCATTCTTCTAATCCCATGTGCAAAGCTGCATATGAGGAAACTTCAATGGTACCTAAAAAATCTATGGTCTCAACACAGTCACAGTTTGGAAGCAATTATACCAATAATTCCACGTTTGCAAAAGGAATTTCTATGGTGGGCCCAAGCATGTCAAGTAAACGCAGGCCTTACATTCTGCAAGCCTCAAGCAAAACAAGTCATAACTACAGATGCCTCAGATTACGCCTGGGGGGCGCACATGAAGGACAGGTGCATTCAGGGCAGATGGTCCCAAAAGGAAAAGCACCTTCACATCAATCAAAAAGAAATGCTAGCAGTAATAAATGCAATTACAGCTTTCAAGGACTTCCTGCATCCAGGACAATTACTGATAAGAACAGACAACACCACAGTAATGTGGTACATAAACAAACAAGGAGGAACACATTCATACCCCTTGTGCAGACTAGCCATGACTCTTTGGAACTTGGCTCTGGAAAGACAAATCGAACTTCAAGCACAGTACTTGCCAGGACTGGAAAACACACTGGCAGACACTCTAAGCAGAAATATGACAGATCCACACGAATGGAAGTTACATCCTCAGGTGTTTACAGAGATAATCCAAGCGTGGGGGAGGCCAGACATAGATCTTTTTGCCTCCCACAGGAACCATCAATTGAAAAAGTTTTGCTCAAGGACCTTCCATCCAAAGGCCTGGAAAGTGGACGCCCTTTCATTCAGTTGGACAGCATGGACAGTTTATGCATTTCCACCTCTGCCTCTTCTGCCCAAGGTGCTTTTGAAAGCAAGAACAGACAAACCGAGGATGATACTGATTGCTCCAGATTGGCCAAGGCAACACTGGTTGCCACTCCACTCCTGAGGAGCCCAACACATACTCCTCCCTGGTCCCTGCCTCTAATATCTCTTCTGCTGACTCAGAACAGCTACAAAACTCTTCACAGTCAGCTGAAAACACTCAACCTCGCTGCATGGAAAATTCCTTAACACCACAACAGGCCCTACTCTCCAAGGAGGTGCAGGATGTCATTTTGGAGGCCAGAAGACCATCTACTAGAAAAGCTTACTCCGCAAAATGGAAGTGGTTTTGCTGTTGGAATGAGAAAAGAGGCCAGGACCCTAGAAAATTGAACTTGCCTCAGGTTTTACAGTACCTAGCTGAACTGCTGAACAGTGGACTTTCATTTTCTTCCATAAAAATACATGCCTCAGCCATTTCTACAGAATTCAACACGGATCCTCCTTTATTCTCTCACCCACTCTTACGACAGTTCCTCAGAGGGGCTAAGAATACAAGACCTCCAAGGAAGCAACCAATACCAGCCTGGGACCTTAATTACATACTAGAAAAATTAACATTGCCTCCCTTTGAACCTGCTGCCTCAACAGATCTGCAATATTTGTCCTGGAAAACAGCTTTCCTTCTGGCCATCACTTCAGCTCGTAGGGTTTCTGAACTACAGGCCATCATGGCGGTGCAGCCCTTCCTCATCTTCCATCAGGACAGGGTTTCCCTTCGTACCAACCCATCTTTTATGCCAAAAGTGGTATCCAGGGTAGCCTTAAACCAAGCCATACACCTACCTACCTTTTATCCTAACCCTCAAAACACAGGGGAAAGGCTGCTTCACTCTTTAGACATCCATAGGCAGCTACGTTACTATCTGGACAGAACAAAGTCCTTCAGGAAATCAGAACAACTTTTTGTGTCCTATGCCATAGGGGCTCAAGGGAAACCAGTTACCAAACAGACCATTTCCAAGTGGATTGGCCACTGCATACGGTTTTGTTATTCCTATCATGGGAAATCTGTCCCTACTGGTATCAGATCTCACTCCACCAGGGCCACAGCCACCTCTACAGCCTTCCTCAGAGGTGTTCCTACTAAGGATATTTTGGAGGCAGCCACTTGGAGTTCTGTACATACTTTCACAAAACACTACCGCCTGCCCTTATATTCCAGAACAACGGCAGGCTTTGCCACTGCTGTTTTGCAGGGCATTCTGGCTCAACCCAGTTCCTCATAGTACCTACCACCCTATGCATAGCTTTGGGACTCTACCCCATCTGTGATTACTGCAGCTGTATGCACGATGAACATAGTACAGTTTTGTACCTACCATAAATGTAGATGTTCGAGTGCTAATACAGCTGCAGTACAGGTTTCCTTCCCCACTTGGTAAGGGCATGGGGCCTAACAACCACTTCATACCACCTGACTGGGTTATCCTGCTATGTTTTATTTGCTTGCTTACACTAATTTTGTAATACATTGCATTGCTTGCAATTGTGGATAAGCCTTATTTATGTATTGCCTTCCTTTTGGGGGCACCTGACATCTGGGGCAAGAAAGACTGAAGAACATGGCGTCGGCTGTGTCCTATATACTCTGGCCTTCCTGACGTCAGAAGAGTAAGCGACGACAACCGACACCGGACCAGGACTTTGGAATTCGGCCGACCGAGGGACCGCCTGACGGCTGAAAACCCATCTGTGATTACTGCAGCTGTATTAGCACTCGAACATCTACATTTATGGTAGGTACAAAACTGTACTTTATGACTGCAGCTGTATGGACGATGAACATCGAGGGGGTTGAACCTGTAAAAAATCCTTGACCGTCTGCATAGATTTTGCCTTATCCTCCATTTTCTTTAAAACCTCTTCTGCTTTTACACCAAATAAAACATCCTGCTGTAAAGGTGCATCCAATAACTTTGCTTTAACATGATCAGGTAAAGTTTGTTCTTTTAACCAAGCATGCCTACGTATGACAGATCCTGTCACTGCTGCTCTACAAGAAGATTCCAATGAATCAAATCCACATTGCAAAGTATGTTTTCCCACTTGTTCAGCTGCATGCAACAAATCTTGCATTACCTTGTAATCAGGCTGTTATGTATGTGTGATCATTTTTTGTTTTAACTGAGACATCAAATAATGTTGATATTTCAGCATGTGAAACTGGCAATTTAAGGCCCTCATAGCTAGAGTAGCTGAGGTATATACTTTCTTTCACCATCTGTCTAGTGCTCTAGAATCCATTTCAGAGGGTACAGGATTTTTAGCAATAGATGCCTTAACCCCTTTGGGACCTTGAGAAATGGTTTCTGGGTCAGCAACAGGGCTTTTATATAGGAATTTATGTGAGTCAGAGACTCTGTAGTATCTGTCTGGTTTGGCTTGTGCAGGAGGTAGTGAATCTGGGTTAAGGATAGATTCTGAATAAACATCATCCACAATGTCTAACACGGGTGGAATTGCAAGTGGTCTGTGCTGGGGTAGTAAAAGGAACTCTCAGAGCCTTTTCTTAGAATCAGAGTAATCCTGGCCTTCCCAGTGGAAATGTTCCCTCATGGTATGTAAAGTTTCCCCAAAAGAGTAGTCTTCTGGGGGAGATGGTGAAGGGATAGACTCTTCATAAGGGGGAAAAAAATATTCCTGTTCCTCAGAAGAAACTGAAACCTGGTCAGAGGAAGCGTAGTCCTCCTCCTGTCTTGGCCTTTTATCAGGAGGGGGATGGGAACCCCTGATAAGGGTAATTAAATCTTCAGCCATCTTAAGCATCTGTTTCTTAGGCATGCGGCCTTGTACTGGAGACTGCTGTACAGTCTTCTTTGTTTTAAAGGGGTTTTCAGCTTTGCATAAGATTTAATAGTGAGTGTAGTCGGTCTGAAGACACCTTCTGCAACTGAAGGCGTTTCAACTGCACCGGAATCTCCTTCAGCCACGGAGTCGGAAGGGTCTAAAGGTAAAGGTTGTGGAGGCCTAGCAATCTCCGCTTGGGAATCGGATGCCGCCTGGGGTTCTAAATCAGCGGTCGTCAGGGGCTGCGTAGGCGCCTCACTGAAAACCGGAGAACCGGCAACTGGCCTAGCAGAGGCCTCGGAGTCTGGTTTGGGTCTCGGCTGCCTGTCTTTATCTTTGCGTTTTTATGCATTCTGGTCGTCGGTTGCTCCGACAGCATGGTATAATTACATTTCCTACCAAAATAATGTCGGGCAAAATCAAACCGACGTTTAATAGTACGTTTGTTAAACCTAGCACAAAAAAGACAACCTGTGACGTCGTGGTCTGGGCCTAGGCAAGGAATGCAATAAGAATGAAAGTCCTTATGAGGTATTTGCTTCCCACAAGAAATGCAATTGTTAACATTTTCTGACACCGGACTGAGGGAAGAAAAGGTTCCCCAACGGGGTACTTAACTTTATTTTAGACTTCGGTCTGAAATTCGATTTGAAAATCTCAGGAGTCGGCCGACCGGCACTTGCGAACTGCTTCTACGTCGGGCACCGCACGGCAAGAAAGACTGGGGAAAATGGCATCGGATGCCTCTTATATACCCCTGACGCACTGACGTCACGGAAGAAGCGACAGCAACCGACACCGGACCAAGACTTTGGAACTCTGGCTGACTACGGGACGATGAACATCCTCCACTGTTTTAAGCATTTGTGCTTGGGGCGGTGGAGCAGAAGCAAGATGGTGGCTAGAAGCAGAATTCCTAGGAGTGGCCTGGGTTCTACTCCTGACAGAATCCATTGGTCTGAGAGAAACGGTAGTTGGATGTGAAGACGTCAGTTTCTGTCTAGATTCGATAGTGCGAAAGTCCACATCGGAAGCCGGTGCCTGCGTTGCGGCTCCGGACCCAACCGAGGCAGAGACAGCCAAAGGCTTGGAAGACAAAGAAGATTTCTGCGGCATACCAGACTCCGAAAGGATCTCGGTAGAGGCCTGTGTAGATACTGAATCGGGCATCAGGGACTGCAAATGCACCTCACTGAATTCTGGAGAACTGACGTGCTTAGCAGTAACATCGTTGGAAGTCTTAGCCTTGTGTGGTCTGTCTCTATCTTTATCTCTACGTTTTTTCAGAATGTCCATAGATTGTTGGCTGACAGACGCCATATCGGAATGCGAAGATGAAACACGAAAATAAGTGTCTACAAAAAAAGCTCTACGGCGAATGGTTCTCGCATTAAAGAGGGCACAGAACCGGCAACAGGGGACGTCATGGTTTGGGCCTAAATAAGTGACGCAGTAATAATGGAAGTCTTGGTGTGGGATCCGCTTTCCACAAGTGAGACAATTGTTAACTTTTTTGGACATCTGTTAGTGCAAGAAAAAAGGATCCCCAATGGGGTACTTAGCTTTAGACTTTTTCAGCTGAAATTCAACTTCTGGTAGCGACAGACCTGCACTCGTGCGAACTGCTTTTACGGGCTCCACGGCAAGAAAGACTGATGTAATGATGTCGACTGCCTTGTTTTATGGCACTGATGACCTGACGTCAGACTACAGGTGACGGCAGCCGACGCAAAAAAAACTGACTCTGGTGTTCGGGCCGGCCAAGGGCTACCACAGCAGGGATAACCCCCCACAGGTGATGACTACAACAGTGAAACACGAAGGACATCCAAAGTTCCCTTTAATGATGCAGACAGCAGAATAAATATCAATGAACAACATTTAAGATGCCTTCAGAGCTTTAGCAGTACCAGATATGGGAACTTCAGCATGATAAACATCAGGACTTGGGTCTAAACAAGTGGTAGCAAACAGGGGAATCAAGGACTGCATGAATTTTCCAAGTGTGGCACATCACATCACTATATGTGCTAGTGAAGGGTGTGTGCGTTTCAGACAAGCAGCCATACATGACAGGAAGTAGGACAATCTCAATTAGAAAGTTGTAAAGAAAGGTCCCTAATTCGTGGACAGTAAACAATGTGAAAATTAATATATTTTTCTCATGGAAGCAACAGTTAAGGTTTACCTTGTTACTTACATATGCATAAACTGTTACAGCAAAATTTGTTCCTAACAGGTGACTTAATCAACATATCAAGGGAGATGACACAGCAGAAAATGGCTTTTTTAACAATTATTCCAAAGGCTTAGTTTGATAATCATAAGATCATTGGAGTTACAAGGCAAGTGAACCATGACACCATTTCTGCCTTGACAGTGCCCAACCTTAGCCTTTGCCTGCCTCTCTTTTCAAGGAGGGTCAGGACTTTAGGTAGAAGCACCAGAAACAACAAATGGTATCAAGAAACAAAAAAATATGACCAACCAGTGTCCAAAAGATGAAAAATATTTTATTCAACTTCTCTAGCGCCTCGGCACAGCAATGCCTTCAACGGAGTAAAAACTTTTTTTTTTAACATACAGCCACATCTTGTATATAATACTATTAAATAATCAGCATATCATATTACAACTTCCCAACTATATTCCACATTAATCTCATCTGGGACTAAAGTTCCATACTTTAAAATAAAAAGTGCCTCTTTATACAGAAGTTTTTTCTTAACATTTGTCATCTCATTTTGTTTTACGATTCTCTCAAACTGTGTCCTGTAAACCATCAGGGTTACCATCAGGACATTGTAAAAATGTTGTGCAAGACGGCTTTCGAGTTTTTTATTCCTTATACCCCTTATATGTTCCTGCAAATGTAAAGAAAAGTTGTGTAAAATCTTACCATAACCATAGATGTCCTTCTCGTCCATGATGCAGTATTCCACATGTGGGTTTACCCATAATCCTTTCAGGTAAGTCCGGCCAGTATTTCAAAGTTTCAGTCCCTCAGAGTGCGGCGGGCGTCTGATGTGGCAGCAGGAATGTGGGCCATAAAGGTGATGTCTGTACGCAACAGCCCTCAGAACAGAAAAGCCCAGCTGGAGCCAGTCCTAGAAGGGCATAGCCCGTCCAGTGTCACCTAGAGAAGCAAATGCAACCTGATAGGAGGGTGGGAAAGAATACTGCACCATGGAAGAGAAGGACATCTATGGTTATGGTAAGATTTTACACAACTTTTCTATGTCCTTCTATTTCAATGTTGCAGTATTCTACATGTGGGTAAGTGCCAAAGCTCACTGTGAATGGAGTGGTGGTCTGGTAGAAGTTTCTAGGAATCCGTGGATAACCCTGGCAAACCCCACCCTGGCCCTAGACACGTGGTCCAGCTTGAATGTTTGGTGAAGTTATACACTGAGGGCCAAGTGGCAGCTTCCAGAATTGTGATGGTGTCTAGCCCTTTATAGAAGGGGCCTGAGGAAGCTACAGCTCTAGTAGAGTGGGCTTTAATACTGCCCTCCAAGGTCTTCCCATGGTATGTGTAGCAAAAATAGATGGCGCTGGATATCCAGGCCGAAATGGTCTGTTTGGTCACTGCTTTCCCCAGGGGTCTGGAGTGGAAGGAGACAAACAGTTGGTCAGACTTTCTGATGGACTTGGTTTTATGAAGGTAAAACCTAAGCTGTCTGTGGGCATCTAGAGAATGAAGTGCTCTCTCACTGTCCCCCTGTGGGTTAGGAAAAAAGGTTGATATGTGTCTCACCTGGTTCAAAGATAGGTTGTTGACCACCCTGGACATGAAGGAGGGGTTAGTTCTGAGAGAAACCCAGTCAAGGTGGAAAACTAAGAAAGGTGGGTTAACCATCAGAGATTGCAGTTCAGAGACCTTCCTGGCTGAGGTCAGAGCCACCAACAGAATGGTTTTCCATGTGCAAAGCTTTACGGGAGCTTTGTCTGCTGGTTCAAAGGGAGCTAGGGTGAGTTTCTCCCAGACATAGTTAAGATCCCAGGGAGGAGGGGATGATTTCCTGGGGTGGGGGTGGAGTCTTAGGTGAAGTACCCCATTTGAGGAAGAGTTTTGCAGGTAGTCTGGATGCAAGGGGTGGATCCAAAGGGAGGCAGGTAGAAATTGCAGACAAGTGTGCTTTTATGGAGGCGTAGGCCAAACCTATCTGCAGTAGTTCACACAGGTAAGACAGGATGAAAGGGATGTCGCTTGTCAGTGGATCCAAATGTCTTGGTGACACCATATGGAAAACCTTTTCCACTTAGGTAAGATTTTCTTGTGTTGGGTTCCCTGGCCTCCTGCAGGACATTGAGCACGTCCTAGTTGTACAGGTGTTTGAAGGGGATAAGAATCCTATCAGCCAAAGGGTGAGGTGTAGAGACTGCCACTGTGTATGTAATCTGAGATCCCTTGTGCTGTGTAATCAGGTCCACTGAGGGGAGTAACTTGTGGTGATTGCAGTTGGACAATTAGAACAGAAGGGGGAACCAGTGGGGTCTTGGCCAGTAGGGAGTCACCAGCAAGACTTTCAGTTTGTCCTGCTGTATTTTCAGCAGCACATTTTGAATTAGAAGGAAGGGGGGGGGGGGGCGTACAGAAATGTACTCTTCCAAGAAATTGAGAAGGCATCTGTTGCCAGTGCCTTTGGGTCTGGTGTCCTGGTGCAAAAGCCAGGTAGTTGCCTGTTGGAGGAGGCAAACAGGTCTATATGAGGTGTACACCCACCTGTGGACCAGATCCAGGAAGACCTTTCCGAGAAGCATCCATTCGTGGTTGTTTGTGATGGTTCTGCTGAGACAGTCTGCCTAGACGTTGTGGAGGGAAGGGATGTAAACTGCCTGCAAGGTATTCCCTGTGAAGAGGCTAGTTCCCAAACGATTAAAGCTAGTCTGCAAAGGAGGTAGGACTTGGTCCCTTCCCTGTTTGTTGAGATACCACAGGACAGTGGTACTGTCCGTGAAAAAAATTAGTGGCCCTGGATGGAGGTAAGGTAAGAATTCTTACAGAGCTAAGAGGACAGCCCTCATCTCTCTGACATTGATATGCCCTAGTGAGTGTGAGACTGGCCACACCCTTGCACGTCTGTTGCCCAATGTGGCTCCCCAACTCAGCTCTGAAGCGTCTGTATGCATTATCTGAGTGGGTGGGGGTGGCTGGAGAGGCAGTCCTGGGTTGATGGCCACTTGTACCAGCCACCATTGAATTTCTTGTTTCAAGCAAGGTAGGAGGGGGACCCTGAATTCCAGGGGGTGAGAATGCTGGGTCCAGACTGACCTAAGGTACCACTGCAGCTTCATCATTTGTAGTCTTGCTACGGGGAGCATGGGAATGGTGGCTGCCATGTAACCCAGGAGTCTCAGATACTGTCTGTCTGTTCTGGTGCCTGGAGGACGTAGCACAGGTGGTCTGTGAAGGAAACTACCTTGTCTGGTGGCAGGAAGACCTTCATGAGGTCTGTGCAGATCCTGCACCCCAGGAAGACAATATCTTGAGCGGGCTACAGGTGAGATTTTTGGTAATTTATCTGAAATCCTAGAGACTGCAACAGGGTCAGAAGAAACTGTGTATGAACAGTTAAGGTCTTCTGATTATCTGCCTGAATTAGCAGGTCATCCAAGTAGGGGAAAATTTGGATTCCCTGTGTCTTGCAGTAGGTGATAACTGGAGCCAGACATTTTGTGAAGATCGTGGGTGCAGTGAAAAGCCCAAAGGGCAAGGCAGAAAATTGAAAGTGGGATGAGCCCACTAAAAATCTCAGGTATTTCCTGAATGACGGCTTTATTGGGATGTGCAAATAAGCATCCTTTATGTCTAGGGTTGCCAAGAACCCTTGGGGCAGGAAGCAGGGAGAAGAGGTTGGGGAGAGGTCATAGGTAGTAACAACACACAATTTGTGCTGTTCGAGGTTATCCATTGTACTATTCCCATATTTATACCTAATTTTATGTTTATCTTCCTTTACTTTATTCAAAGAATCGTTGACTATACCTTCATCATCTCTCTTCTGTATAAACATTTTAACTGTTCTTTTAAAATTTTCCTCCAAACCTTTATCATTACATATTCTTTTAACTCTCATCAATTCACCATACGGTAATGACCTTATAAGATGTGAAGGATAGAAAATAGTTCCATAAAGGAAAGGGTTACTATCTTGAAATCTTCTATACACTCTAGTTTTTATACCTTCATTTACACTCCCCTCAAGGTGTACATCTAAAAATATTACTTGCTGTCCATATCATGGCTCAAACTGTAGGCCAAACCTATTTTTTTGTAATTACTCTACAAACAGAACAGTACTGTACCCCCCCACGACAAATAAAAATAAGATCATCTATGTATATATGTATCGACAATGAAAATTAACATCCTTTTTAATGGTTCTTTAGGTAGAAGCACCCTGTGGCTCTTGGGGCCTAAAACAAGCCAAAGACAAAAGTGACGCTTAAGCAAGTATGTCACTTCCCCTCATCTGTGGGCTTGCAAAAAGTATTTATCTTCTTAGGAGCAGATGAAGCAGAATCTGGATGTTTCCAGGCACCTAGACTTGTCACTGCCAGAACAGCTAGGTCTCTAGAGGGCTGCAAAATACCTAGTGCTTTTTTCAGCTAAATGTCTTTCACCCAAAGCAAGATTTAAAAAACAATACATGCAACATATTGTCTGACCCATCATAGGTTCATAGGTTCGTACTAGGCTATCTGCCCTAGGGCATTTATAAGCCTAGCCAGAGTGTGTGTGGCTTTCACCACCCCTTAGGATGAGAATACTACGCCCTTTTAGGATTTAGTTTACTGTGCCTCTGTCTAGTAGTGACACAGAGATGACCCCCGGGGTAAACCTACGATCTCCCATCCACTTGTCAAGATTTCTCTTGAATAGAGTCAGTGAGGGGCTCTGCCTAACATGGATTGGGATTCTGTTCCAGAGTGTAGGGAGCCTCAGAACACTAAATGCAGGACCTGCACATGTCTTTTCTATCAGGCTGACAAGTGCTGCCTAAATTCAGGAGATATGGGGCTAAAAAAGAAGACTCCCTGGTCACAAGTCAAATTTTCAAGTCTGCACTGTAGAATTTGAGAGACTGATCCATGTAGACACTCTGGACACTGGTACATTCCTGCCAAAGATGTTCACAAACTGGTAGAAGAAGCAGTGCAAACACCACTGTACATGTCCCCGGCAGAAGATGCCAGGCTGCACTCATGTGCTTCTCTTGTCTGAGATGAGTGCAACCCCCCAAGCTGTTGCATTTACTGTAAAGCTCAACTCTTGAGTATTGCACGTGGAGGATATGTTGCTGCCTTGAGAGTAGACTTAGCAGGGGGAGGATGCAACTGATATTTGGCTACAGGTTCCCTTTATCTTCTCACAAGGTTTTGGTACTGGCTTGGGCTCATGAGAAGTACCTTCATAACAGTCTCCAGATACAGCATCTCCACACTTGCCAACATAAGAGAGCTGAGGTACATCAGAGACATATCCTTTCCCCTGCATGTGGAAGGGATTAAGCACTGAAACATAATACCATGCTTCACACTGTGCTCCTCTATCAATTAGCACAAAAAGGGAAGGTGCATGCAACTTGATTTTTTCTTCTTCTGGCCAATCAAAAAGCACACTAAAAGTGTTACCATTTTGTGTAGTGAAAATGGGAACTTTTCCAAAGTAAATACTGGGATGGAGAGCCAAAGTATACGAGAAGAAAACAACTGACAGGTAACCCTTCTAAGGAGTTAAGTGACATCAAGGTAGGACGCAGGAAGCAATTGTGCCCAGATTATTGGAAAGAGAAAATTCTATAATCTACTGAACCTGGAATATCAGAAGAGGAAAAAGAAGCAGCTGGTCAGTAAAAAAATGCCTTCTGCTTTACAGCACACTTTTCTCTTTTGCTTAAACAGCAAATGGGTCACTTACAACTTAATGTAAAGCTGTGAATTTCAGTTTATGCTGATGCATGACAAATTAACGGTTTTAAATCATGGAGCAGTTTTATCATATTGCTGCAAGACAAACCTGAATTGGTATCCTTTCCCATTTCAGTAAGGCTAAAAGAAAATATAAATGCCAACAGAAGAAATGGACAACAAATTTTGCCCAAGATGAAGAGAATAGTGGGAGGTTCAAGAATGGTAAACTAATATAAGCAACAATTACATTACTAGACACACTTCTGTTGAAAAAAAAAACAGCAACAAATTATTCCAAACACGGTATTCATTTCCTTTGACTTCAAAACAAATACAATTAAGTTTTTATGTTCTCTGTACTTAAAATGGTATTATCTGGGCCAAGATAAGCTACATGTTCTCTGTTTAGCTACTACCTACAATTAGCAAACTATTTAATTATTTTTTAAGTCTGTACGCAACAAAATTTTCAAAATAAAAGTTCACTGCAGTGCATCAAAACTGGTGTTTATACACTGTAAAATATATTTTAATGCATCTTTACAAAAAAGAGAATAAGCAATTCCCAAAATACCATACAACTGTACAAACAGATTCAGTACATTTCAACACCTTTTTCACAACCTGAGCACAATTCAGAAAACCCACCTTTCATTTCAAGCAAGGCAGACTCTGGCACTTCCTCTCCCTCCTCCTCTTCCTCATTCCTCAGCTTCAATCTGTTTTTCCATTCCTCCTCACTGGGTACAACCACAACTGCTTTGCGAGAGAAGCCCTTAAAGGGAAGCAGTTTTCGTCTCTGAGCTGAGCTGTACACATTTGACTGCAGTAAACAGAAAAAGTTAGAACTGGCATGAACCTATTAAAACAGAAGCCGTTGAGATCTCCTCAACACAAACTACCACCACAAAATGCGGATAAATCTTACATCAGTAACCACTTTGGAGGCAAACTGTTAAATGTGGTTTTCATTTTCGGAAAATGTTTAAAAAAATAAATAAAGCTCGCAATATTTGAGACAGCAATGTAATCTGCATATGCATCATTCAACCAATGACGGCGTATGTAAATAATGCAATGCTATATGTTAAAAAAATACCATGGCATTACTTAACTGTACAACTATCTCACTGTAATATTGTTTGCAATACACTGCTCATAAAGAAAAGATTTAATAGAGCTAATCAAAACCAATTTTTGTGTTACGACTTTGTCAGGAACTTAAGTCACATGTAGCTGATGGCTCAAAATAGGAAAGAGTAGGGGATTGTAGAATAAGGGTTAGATGCCAAGGAGCAATGGGCTCTTTAAATGGTGGTCTTCACATTAAAATCCCCTTCAAAAAGGCTTTACAAAGTTTATGTGACATAAGGGACGAACCATCAAACCCAGTACGGAAACTAGATATTGCAGCTAGACGGACTAACTGTAGAGGCTGAAGAACCAGTTTGATAAACGTCAGCTAAAAAATCCAATACTTTATGTACAGGGACTGTATAAGGTCAAGAGCATTACACTTAGAGCCCATCTAGTAAAATTTTCCCATTTACTTTGGTATAGTTTCCTAGTAGAAGGTTTATGACGGGCCACAATGATTTAACGAACAGGAGAGGAAAGGGAAGAGTGCCTGGCAATCATGGGAATTGGAGAAGCCACACAGCGAGCTTGAAATGTTGGAGATTCAGAAGAAACATTCCCTCTGGATGAGATAATAGATCTGGAGCTGTGTCCAGAATCCAAGATTTCCGAAGTAGATGAGGCCAAAGGAAGGGAAACCAAACTTGTTGAGGCCAGAACGGGGGCAATGAAGACTAATGTGTTCTTCAGCCTCTTGGCTTTCTTTAGCAATCGAGATATTATAGGAATTGGAAGAAAGGCGTAGAGAAGACTGGGGAGGCCAATCCTGGAGAAGTGCGTCCCTCAGTGACACCCCCCACAGAGGGGAATCAGGGCAAACTGCTGCACTTGTTGACAGGGGATGCAAACAGATCGCAGCAAAGTTGACCCCTGTGATGCAAGACCTTTGCCGTCACCACAGGATAGAGAAACCACCTTTTCCGTCACCACAGGATTGAGACACCACTCGTGAGACATCAAAATAGTTCTGCTCAGCTTGTCCGCTATCACACTGGCTCTCCCAAGGATATGCACTGCCATGAGAAGACGGTTGGAAGAAATCACCCACTGCCAAACTCTGTGGGCTTCTTGATAAAGTGGGAAAGATTTGGTTCTTCCCTGTTTGCTGATGTACCAGACCACCGACATGTCTGTTTGGACAGCTGTTCCTAAAGGAAGGGCATCTTGGAATGCTTGCAAAGCTAAGAGCACCACCATCACTGATGTGCAAACTGGCCTCCAGAGGGGAACAAGTGCCCTTGGACTGTCCTTCCCAGATAATGCCCCCCCCCCCCGTCTGGGAAGCATCCATGGGCTGTGGAAGGATGACAGGACAGAGTGGAGCCATCACGACAGTTCTTATTTGCAGTGATTGGTGATCAAGATGTTGTGTGACATAGGCTGATTTATCAGAGACCACCGAGAGGCCAGAAGCCATTAAAGGATTCACATGTGATATCTGGCTAAAGGAAATACAGTGATTGAGGCTGCCATCAAGCCTAATGCTTGTAGGACTAATCTGGCTGGGACATTTCTGTTCGGATAATCTGCCTGACTTGTGATCTGATTCTTTGGAGTCTTTCTGCTGGGAGTGAAGCAAGACCTGAAAAGTACAGTTGTGTACACTTACCATAAATGCAGAAGTTCGAGTGTATTCACTGTTGCAGTCATTACATTTGGGTAATCTGCTGGCAGGTTGCCCTCAGTCGGCCTGAATATCAAAGTCTTGGGTCCTGTGTCAGTTGCTGTCTCCTCTTCCATGACGTCAGGGGTATAAAACATGCAGCAGACGCCATTTTCTTTAGTTTTTCTTGCCCCAGATGTCAGGTGCCCCCCAAATGGGGAGCAAAAAAAAAAAAAAAAAAAAAAAAAAAAAATATATGTATGTGTATATATATATATATATATATATATATATATATATATGTATATATATATATATATATATATATATATATATATATATATATATATATATATATATATATATATATATATATATAGGGTGGGTAACCCGGACTGCAACAGTGAATACACTCGAAAATCTACATTTATGGTAGGTGTACACAACTGTACTATGTTCTTCGTGTTTCACTGTTGCAGTCATTGCATTTGGGTAGAATCCCAAAGCTATGGATGGGAGGCTGGAACTAAATAGCATTAGGAGCAGCTACAAGGCCCTGCAGAACTGCAGTGGCAAAGCCTGCCCTGGACTTAAAGAAGAGAGGCAAATTATAATGTTTTGTGAAAGTATGAACAGAGCTCCAAGTAGCAGCTTCTAGAATGTCTTTGGTTGGCACCCCTCTGAGAAAAGCTGCTGAGGCAGATGCAGCCCTGGTGGAATGTGACCCGATTCCCTTGGGCACCGGTTTACCATGAAGCAAATGGCAAAAACAAATGCAGTCGCTTATCCACTTTGAAATAGTCTGCTTTGAAATAGCCTTCCGCTCTGATCCTGCAGTGAATGTCACCAGTAGCTGCTCAGACTTTCTTAGAGATTTGGTCCTGTTTAAGTAGAATCTTAGCTGCCTGTGTACGTCCAAGGAATGGAGAATCCACTCCCCCTTGTTCTGGGGATTTGGGTAAAAAGTTGGCAGGTGAATAGTTTGGTTAAGAGCCACACTGGATACACCACCTTAGGCATAAAGGAAGGAATGGTCCTGAGGGACACCCTCTCCGGGTAAAATGTAATAAAAGGCTCCACAGCCATGAGGGCCTGTAGTTCTGAAACCCTTCTTGCTGAAGTGATTGCCAGAAGGAAAGCTGTTTTCCAGGATAAAAACTTTATATCAGCAGTAGCTGCTGGTTCAAATGGAGGCAGGGTGAGCTTTTCCAACACAAAATTGAGGTCCCATGAAGAAGTTGGTGATCTTCTGGGGGGGGGGCCTTAGATTTTTGGTTCTTCTAAGATACTGTTTTAGCAGAGGATGAGAAAAGATGGGAGGCTCTGTGTTGTAATGAGCCAAGATGGCAGAGGCATGGATTTTTATTGATGAAAAAGATAGGCCCTTGTCAAGCATCTCAGTCAAGTATTGTAAAATCTGAGGAATATTTGGCTTTGCTGTGTCAGTCCCTTGTGCTTGGTTCCAAGTACAGAATCTCTTCCATTTATCAGCATAATATTTTCTAGTACTAGGCCTTCTGGCTTCAAAATTACATCCATCACAGATTTACAGAGAGGTGTTGTTTGAATCATTACATGATCAGCCATGCTGCCAGGTTCAGAGTTTGGAGCTGATTGTGCAGAATTTTACTGCTCTGCAGAGACAGTAGATGAGGTATTTGAGGCAAGTACCAAGGAGGGAGTTGCGACATATTCCTTATTGGGTACCAGTGCTAGTGAGGCCGGTCCGGGGCAATTAGGATCATTTTTGTTTTTTCCTGTCTGACTTTTCGTAAGACCTTGGAAAGAAGAGGCAGAGGAGGAAAGGCGTAGACTGATAGGTTTTTCCAACTGAAGGATACAGCATCCACTTTCCATGCTTGTCTGTGATAAGTCCTTGTGCAGAATTTGTCCAGTTGATAATTCTGGGGAGAGGCAAATAGATCTATATCCGGACTCCCCCATTTCTCTGTTATCATGCTGAAGACTTGTGGATCCAGTTTCCACTCGTGAGGGTCCATAAGATTTCTGCTTAGGTCGTCTGCCAGAGTATTTTGTTTTCCTGGCAGGAATTGAACTTGAAGATGTACTTAGTAAGTCAAGGCTGTGTCCCACAATGCCATGGCTAGTCTGCAAAGGGGGTAGGAATGTGTACCCCCCTGCTTGTTTATGTACCACACAACCGTGGTATTATCCGTCTTTATCAGCAGTTGTCCTGGATGAAGTAAGTCCTTGAAGGCTGTCAGGGCATTCTGAACAGCTAACATTTCTTTCTGGTTGATATGCAGATGGATTTGTTTTGGGCTCCATATGCCCTGAATGCATCTCCCCGCCAGGTGGGCCCTCCAAGCATAGTCTGATGCATCTGTAGTTAGGGTTTGGGTGGCAGGGGGTAGAGTGAAAGACCGTCCCATGTTCTGGTGACATGTCTCTGCCCACTAAAGAAACTCCTGTTGTAGGCAGGGAATGAGAGGAACAAGAAGTTATGTACTCACCATAACGTTCGATGTATGTAGTCCATCTCGCCTCACATTCTTACCCCTGAGTTCGGAGCCGAATATCGTCTCCGACTCGGCCTATTTACTAGCTCAAAAGTCTCTGACTGGCTGGGCTAAGAGGGTATCCCATAGTACACTGCTTCGCATCCCCAGACCTAGTTTGCTGCAAACAACTCAGTTATTGCATACATAACACACATCCATACATACTAAATATCCAAACAAATTAATCAAAGGGACTCTGCATGATAAAATATTACCTCCAAATCCTTCAGTTAGGGGGAAGGCGGGACGGTAAGTAAGAATGTGAGGCGAGATGGACTACATACATCGAACGTTATGGTGAGTACATAACTTCTTGATGTTATGTAGTCCTATCTCGCCTACATTCTTACCCCTGGGACAGCGTCCCTAGCACCTACAACCCGGGTGGCTCATAGGATAATATTCCTGAGAACCGTGGAGCCAAATGAAGATCTGCCACCGGAAACCACGTCCAATTTGTAATGAGAGACAAAGGTGTGAGGAAAAGCCCAAGTGGCCGCAGCACATATATCATCCATTGACAATCTAGCCTGATAGGCTGTAGATGTGGAAACAGCTCTTGTGGAGTGGGCTTTAGGTGGAAAGGGCAGAGTTTTACCTGCTGTGTGATAGATGAAGGAAATACAGCTGGCTATCCATCTAGAGAGCGTGACCTTGGATACCGGAGAACCAAGCTGGTTTTTGGAAAAGGAGATGAAGAGTTGGTCAGATTTCCGAATCTCTTTTGTCCAATGGAGATAGAAGCGTAACTGTCTATGTAGGTCTAGTTGGTGAAATCTGAATTCTGCCATTGGAAAAATTGGGGAAGAAAACTGGCAGCTCAATAGACTGATTTATATTAGACAGAGAAGCCACTTTGGGAAGGAATGACGGGTTTGGTCTAAGGGAGACTCTATCTTTACGGAAGATCAAATAAGGGGGCTTGATGGAAAGGGCTTGGATTTCGGAGACCCGCCTCAGTGAAGTGATAGCTATAAAAAGGCTGTTTTCCATGTTAGAAACTTCAAGTCGCAGGTAGCTGCAGGCTCGAAGGGTGGAAGAGTGAGGGCTTGAAGAACAAAATTGAGGTTCCAGGGCATAACGAAGCGGACACCTGATAGAACAATATAGACAAAAATTCCAAAACAGAATCAATTGGAGCCGTGTAGGGATCGATGCCTCTGGAATGAGCCCAAATGGAGAATCTTTTCCATTTGCTAAAGTAGATCTTTCTAGTGGATGGTTTATGAGAGGACGACAAAATATGTACTACGTCTGGCGAAAAACTATGACATCTGACTAAAGATGGAAGTGGAGTAGCCAGGCTGTCAGCCAGAGTGTCCTCAGAGAGGGGTGGAAAGTACAGTTTTGTACCTACCATAAATGTAGATGTTCGAGTGGTTATGCTGCTGCAGTCATCACACTCGGGTTATCCTGCCATCAGGCGGTCCTGCAGTCGGCCTGAATTCCAAAGCCTTGGTCCGGCGTCGGTTGTCGTCGCTTCTTCCCTGATATCAGTGCGGCAGGGGTATAAAAGAGGCAGCTGACATCATTTTCTTCAGTTTTTCTTGCCCCAGATGTCAGGTGCCTCATACTAAGAAGGCAAAATAAGAAGTTTGCAAAAAGTACAGTTTTGTACCTACCATAAATGTAGATGTCCGAACAGGATAGCATCTGCAGTCCTTACAAATGGGTTGTCCTGTCGTCAGGCAGCCCTTCGGTCGGCCGGATTCCAAAGTCTGGGTCTGGCCTCGGCTGGTGTTGCACTTCACCCGACGTCATAGCTGCAGTTCTTTGGGTATAAAGGCATCAGCCGACGCCATTTTCCTCAGTGTTTCTTGCCCCAGATGCCAGTTGCCCTCTTGGAAAGCTAAATTTTTGGATAAATGCCAATGTTTCCAAATAGTAGAAGGCAAACACACAAAATAATCATGTATGTACATATATACAAACAAATACACCATAAGAGATCCCCCCCCCCCCCAGCTAGCTATTAGGAGGGCAAATACCCTAGGAGTACCACAGAGGGGAAGGAGGGTGGGTAATCCTGACTGCAGATGCTATCCTGTTCGGACATCTACATTTATGGTAGGTACAAAACTGTACTATGTCCTTCAAGGATGCATCTGCAGTCCTTACAAATGGGTAGAATACCATAGCTAAACTAGGGGAGGAGGAAGAAGAAATTATGGTGTAGTTAGGATCCCTTGCAAAACAGCAGTGGCAAACCCTGCTCGGGATCTAGAGTATAAAGGTAAGTTATAATGCTTGGCAAATGTATGCACGGAGGTCCAAGTAGCAGCCTCTATAATGTCCTTGGTAGCCACTCCTCGTAAGAAAGCTGTGGTAGTGGCTGTAGCCCTTGTAGAGTGAGGTCTTATGTTCTGTGGAATTTCCTTTCCATGGTAGGAGTAACAGAATCTAATGCAATTTCCTATCCACTTGGAGATTGTCTGTTTGGAAATTGCTTTTCCTTCCCTTCCTGTTGCATATGCTACCAGAAGCTGGTCAGATTTTCTATTACCCTTGGTTCTGTCCAGGTAGTAGCGTAACTGTCTATGTACATCCAATGTATACAGCAGTCTTTCCCCCCTGTTCTGTGGATTGGGAAAGAAGGTAGGTAGGTTGATTGCCTGGTTTAAAGACACTCTGGATACCACCTTAGGCATAAATGTAGGATTAGTTCTCATGGACACTATCTTGATGGAAGATTAGGAAGGGCTGTACTGCCAATTAAAGCCTGTAGTTCTGAAACCCTTCTTGCTGAGGTAATTGCCAGCAGGAAAGCAGTTTTCCAGGATAGGTGTTGAAGATCTGCTGTTGCTGCTGGTTCGAAAGGGGGAAGTGTCAATTTTTCTAGTACAAAGTTCAAGTCCCATGCTGGTAATGGTGGTTTCCTAGGAGGTTTTACATTCTTAATTCCTCTCAGAAACTGCCTGAGTAGAGGATGCGAAAAGACAGGTGGATCGAAGCTGTATTCTGCAGAAATAGCTGATGCATGTATTTTGATGGAGGAATAGGACAGGCCTGTATGGAAAAGCTCTGCCAAATACTCCAGGATGTTGGCAATGTCTACCTTTGACACATCTTTGCCCCTGTCGGCACTCCAAATGAGAAACCTCTTCCATTTTCCTGCATAGTTCCTTCTTGTTGAAGGTCTGCGGGCCTCAAGTATAATGTCTTTAACCCTTTAGGATAAATCTGGGTTAGTTGCTCTTATGTAATGTTCCAGGCAGTCAGTTGCAGAGTTTTCAGGTTTGGATGCAGGATGTTGTAGTTGTTCTGGGTTAACATCAAGGGAATCAGGGTAGTGTCCACATTCTCCCCGAGACATGCTCCACAGTAATGGGTACCAATGTTGTCTTGGCCAGTCTGGAGCTATCAGAATTATCCTTGGACGTTCCTCTTTGATTTTCAATAGCACCTTGTGCATCAAAGGGAGAGGTGGGAATGCATATGCTGTCAGGCCTTTCCAACTGAAGGATAGAGAGTCCACCTTCCAAGCAAGTGGGTGGTATGTCCTTGTGCAGAATTTCTTGAGCTGGTGATTGAGTGGGGATGCGAATAGGTCTATTTGTGGCAGTCTCCATTTCTTTGTGATGGCCTTGAAAATGTCCGGGTGTAGCATCCATTCGTGAGCATCCGAGGTAGTTCTGCTTAAAATGTCTGCTAGGATGTTTTCTTTTCCCGGTACAAAAATTGCTTGTAACTGAATGTTGCAACTCAGAGCCATATTCCATAGGTTTAGGGCCATTCGGCATAGAGGGTATGAATGAGTGCCTCCCTGTTTGTTGATGTACCACATGACTGTGGTGTTGTCTGTCCTTATCATCAACTGGCCTTCTTGGAGGAATGGTCTGAAATTCTGGATTGCTAGTTGTACTGCCAGCATTTCTTTTTGATTTATGTGCAGATGCAGCTGCTCTGGAGTCCATAAGCCTTGTATGCACTTGTCCAGCATGTGGGCCCCCAACCGAGGTCTGAGGCGTTGTGATGGTTTGGCTTGGTTGAATGCTGTGGAAGGGCAAACCTGGGTTTGACTGGCATGCCCGAGCCCACCACAGGAACTCTGGTTTCAGGCATGGAATTAGTGGTATTTCGGTTTCTAAGCTGTGCCTGTGTTGAGACCATAAATTCTTTAGGTACCACTGTAGTTTTCTCATATGTAGTTTGGCATGGGGGACCAGGATTATGCAGGATGCCATGAAGCCCAAGGCCTGCAGTACTTTCCTTGCTGTTAGTTTGTTCTGCTTTGTTAATGCCAAAAAATAGACAGGAAGTTGTTTTTGTTTTTCTGCAGTTAGGAATGCCATCTGTTTTACTGTGTCCAATTCTGCACCTTATTGTTTGGGATGGTATCAGTCTTGACTTTTTTATATTGACTGTGTATCCCAGGGCCTGTAGTAAGCAAATGACTCTTTGTAAGTCTTCTGTTAGCTTGTTTTTGTTGTCCGCTTGTATTAGGCAGTCGTCCAGGTATGGATAAATTTGGATTCCCTGAAGCCTGCAGTGAGCGATTACTGATGCCAGGCATTTCGTGAACACACTGGGCGCAGTAGATAAGCCAAAGGGCAATGCTGAGAATTGATAATGCTCTGATCCTGCAAGAAATCTGAGGTATCTTCTGCAATGTGGTCGTATGGGGACGTGCAGGTATGCCTCCTTGAGATCTAGAGTTACCAGCCAAAACTCCTTGCCCAGCATAGGAAGAAGTTGCTGTAGGGTCAGCATTTTGAATTTTGAAACAATGATGTATGTGTTTAAAGCGGACAGGTCGAGAATAGGCCTCCAATTTTTTTCTTTTCTTGGTACCAGGAAGAGTCTGGAGTAAAATCCCTTGCCTTGTTCCATAGATGGTACCCTTTCCACAGCTCTCATCCTTGCTAATTGAGCTATTTGTTTTAGAGCTTCTGTCTTTTGATTTGGTGGTAGGTTTGGCATTCCTCTTTTTCCGGGTAAAGTGTGGAAATGAAACCTGTAGCCTTGGTCTATAGTTTGTAAAATCCACTTGTCTCTTGTGATACAGTGCCAGTTTTTGAAAATAATGCTAACTTTCCGCCTAAGGGTGCTGCTATTTGTTCCCTGGTAGGCGGTGTCAAAGCCAAGTCACTGTGATTGTCCTGTTGTAGTGGCAGTGGTTGTGTCTGTGCCTCGTTGGTTGTTACCTTGCCACTGGCGCCCGCTGTATGCACCTCCTCTGGATTGATTCCTGCCTCTTGTACGCCTATTCCTCCCTCTCTGAGCTTTAGAGGAGTCTGGAAAGGACCAATTTTGGAAGGCCAGTTCCTGCTAAACCTTGGGGCTGAACCTGTAAGAAATCTTTTACTGTTTGTACAGATTTTGCCTTCTCTTCCATTTTCTTCAGTACCTGTTGGGCAGGAGAACCAAATAAACTGACCTTATCCATAGGAGCATCTAATAGCTTTGCTTTAACATGATCCGCAGGACTTGTTCTTTCAACCATGCATGTCTTCTTATAACTGTGCCGGTCATGGCTGATCTAAATGAAGCCTCCAGTGCATCATAGCCACATTTTAAGGAATGGTTACTAACCTGCTGAATGTTATTCACCATTTCTAGAACATATTTCTTATCTAAAGAATCATCCGAGGACAGTTTCTTAGTTAACTGATCAAGCATAAACTCTTGGTCTTGGATCATATGGAACTGACAGTTCAATGCTCTAGCTGAGAGAGTAGCAGAGGTGTATACTTTTTTACCCCATCTCTCTAAGGACCTGGATTCCCTTCCAGAAGGGAGAGGGTTTTTAGCTGAGGTTGAAGCTACTGCCTTAGGCCCCTGGGAGATAGTCTCAGGATCTGCGAAAGGAACCTTGTATAAATGGTGATGAGTGTCCGGGACCCTGTAGAACCTATCTGGCTTAACAGGGGCTGGAGGTAAAGTATCAGGAGCAGTGCAAGCATCATTAAATGCATCATCCACAACAGGAAGAACTGGAGGTATAGCTAAAGGCCTATGTTGGTAAGTGTAAAAGGTCCTAAGCCTTTTCCTTGAATCTGAGAAATCTTGCCCCTGCCATTGGAATTGCTCTCATGGCATGTAAAGTTTCCCCAAAAGAAAACTCCTCTGGTGGAGAAGCTGAAGGAATCGATTCTTCAGCATCGGAATCTTCATAAGTAGAAAAGGGAGCCTCTGGATGGTCTGTATTGTCTGTATCATCAGAAGAGTCATCTGAGGACACTGGCTCAGGGGCTCTACTCTAGGTCTCTTTTCTGGAGGTTGAGAGGCCCTGTCTGGGTGAGATTGGGATCCCTTATTAAAGAGATGAGATCCTCTGCCAGAGTAAGCATTTGAGAACTGGAGCTGGGCCTGTGAGAGGGGGGCTTAACAGGCACAGACTTAGAAGTTTTGGCTGCTTTAGCCCTGGCAAAGTCCTTTATAGACATGGCTGCAGGAGGCCTAGCAGCACCACGTGCTGGGGTAGAAACATCCAAAGGGATGGTGTCCGATAAATCTTGTGAAACCACAGTAGTAGGTAAAACTTCAGAGGCCGATTCAACTAGGGTAGAGGGGCCTCGGTAGTAGTCATGGATTCGGCTGAAGATTGAACCGTTTGCTCGGTTTCGGCCGAAACCGAGACACTCGCGGTTTGCTTAACCGTGGTTTCGGCCGAAACCGCGGACCGCGAGTGTTGGTCCTTTTCTTTGCGTTTCTTAACAATTTGAGTAGTCGGAGGATCCGATGGCATTATGTACGCAAAATCTGAGCCGAAAAACTGTTCAGCAAACTCCGACCGACGCCTAAGCGTTCGTCGGTTGAAAGAAGCACAGGCTAAACAAGCTGCTACGTCGTGGTCTGGGCCTAAACAAGGTACGCAGTAAGAGTGGAAATCTTTATGAGGTATTTGTTTTCCACAAGTTAAACAGTTATTCACTTTTTCTGACATCGGCTGAGGCAAGAAAGAGTCCCCAACGGGGTACTTAGCTTTTTAGAAGTCTTCGAAGTAGTATTCGGTAGTAGTAATCTCTGGATCTGACCGACCGGCACTTGCGAACAGCTTCTGCTTCGGGCGCCACGCGGCAAGAAAGACTGGGGAAAATGGCGTCGGCTGATGCCTTTATACCCGAAGAACTGCAGCTATGACGTCGGGTGAAGTGCGACACCAGCCGAGGCCAGACCCAGACTTTGGAATCCGGCCGACTGAAGGGCTGCCTGACGACAGGACAACCCATTTGTAAGGACTGCAGATGCATCCTTGAAGGACATCATACCTTAGTGCAAAACAATGGTACTAGTTGTAAGCAAATACACCATATAGACATGCATCCCAAGGTTGAAGTACATGGAGGTATAAGAAAAGCCTTGTTAGGTAGAGGAGATGGAGGGAGGGTAAAGTACAGTTTTGTACCTACCATAAATGTAGATGTTCGAGGATCCCCATTGCTGCAGTCCTTACTATTGGGTATAGTCCGCGTCCAGTCGGCCCGAATACCAGAGTATAAGGCTGACGTCGGTCAGGGCGCATTAGACTGACGTCAGTACGTCAGGGTACTAATGCGCATGACCGACGTCATATCCTCAGTCTTTTCTTGCCCCAGATGCCAGAAGACCCTAAAAAGACAAGGCCCAAAATACCTGCACCAAAAATATGTACAATATATACAAGAATATATACAAAAACATAAGCATGTAACCTCACCTACACAACCACCCCTAAACACAGAGGGGAAGGAGGGAGGGTAAATTGGACTGCAGCAATGGGGATCCTCGAACATCTACATTTATGGTAGGTACAAAACTGTACTATGTTCTTCGTTCCCCATTGCTGCAGTCCTTACTATTGGGTAGAATCCCAAAGCAGAGGTAAGGGAGGCTGGCAAATCATAAAGAAGCAGGAGCTGACAACATGCCTTGCAAAACAGCTGTGGCAAAACCAGCCCTAGACTTAGAGTAGATAGGAAGGTGATAATGCTTAGAGAAAGTATGCACTGAACTCCAAGTAGCTGCTTCCAAAATATCCTTAGTTGCCACCCCCCTTAGAAATGCTGTTGAAGTGGCAGTAGCCCTAGTGGAATGAGGCCTAATCCCAGCTGGAATCTCCTTGCCATGATGGGAATAACAAAATGCAATGCAAAAGCCAATCCACCTAGAAATAGTTTGTTTTGACACAGGCTTACCCTGTGAACTCAAAGCAAAAGAAACAAACAACTGCTGAGACTGCCTGAAATCCTTAGTCCTGCTTAAATAATAACGCAATTGCCTGTGTACATCTAAAGTGTGCAAAATCTTTTCCCCTTTATTTAGGGGTTCTGCATAAAAAGTAGGCAAATGAATAGTTTGGTTTAAAGCCACACTAGAAACCACCTTAGGCATAAAGGAAGGATTAGTACGTAATGATACCCTATCCTTATGGAAAATCAAAATGGCTCTACTGCCATAAGGGCCTGCAACTCAGACACCCTTCTTGCAGAAGTAATAGCCAACAGAAAAGCAGTCTTCCATGACAAGTATTTCAATTCAGCAGTAGCCGCAGGCTCAAAAGGTTGTAGAGTAAGTTTTCCAACACAAAATTGAGATCCCAAGCAGGAGTAGGAGCTCTCGGGGGGTCTTATATTCTTTGCCCCTCTAAGAAACTGCTTGAACAAAGGATGCGAAAACAATGGTGGGTCACAATCATAGTGAGCTGAAATTGCTGCAGCATGAATCTTAATGGAAGAGAAGGACAAACCTTTGTCCAATAACTCAGTAAGATATTGAAGAGCCACACTCAAATTAGGCTCAGAAACCTGCAAATTCTTTGCTGTACTCCAAAATAAAAATCTCTTCCATTTTTCTGCGTACACTTTCCTTGTACTAGGTCTTCTAGCTTCCATAATCACATTTAAAACTTGTTGAGGAAGTTGAGACCTGCTGTGTTTCAACACAGAATATGCCAGGCTGTTAGATGAAGAGAGTGAAGCTTGACATTGAGCAGATGACCATCCTGCTGAGATAACAGATGAGGAATCAGAGGTAAAGGCCATGGAGGCTTCCTTACCAGACTCCGTAGTAGTGGGTACCAGTGTTGCCGAGGCCAATCTGGAGCTATCAAAATCATCCTTGGCCTGTCTTGTCTGACCTTTAATAGTACCTTTGGAAGAAGAGGCAGAGGAGGAAAGGCATACACATGAAGGTTTTTCCAACTGAAAGACAGAGCATCCACTTTCCAAGCTGTGTGATGAAACCCCTTTGTGCAATACTGTGGCAGCTGGTGGTTTAGTGGAGAAGCGAACAGATCTATGTCTGGAGTTCCCCATGACACTGTCAATTTTGAAATACATGAAGATCCAGTTTCCACTCGTGGGGATCCATGATTTGTCTGCTTAACACATCTGCTAAGGAGTTCTGTGCTCCGGCAGAAACCTTGCCTGAAGAGTTAGTTGCAAGCTTAGCGCAGTCTCCCATAAAATCATTGCTTGCCTGCATAGAGGATAAGAATGTGTTCCCCTTGCTTGTTGATGTACCACATGACAGTTGTGTTGTCTGTTAGAATCAACACCTGCCCTGGAAGAAGTAACTCCTTGAAAGCCATTAATGCAAACTGAACTGCTAACATCTCCTTCATGTTGATATGTAGATGCTGTAGTCTGGCAGGCCACTTGTCTTGTATCCACTTTCCATTTAGATGAGCTCCCCAAGCAATGTCCGAGGCATCTGTCGTTAAAATCTGACTCGCCTCTGGCCGGGTCACAGAGAGTCCCTTGTTTAGGTGACATTCCTGAGCCCACCACAAAAATTCTTTTTGAAGGCAAGGTATTATTTGAATGACAGTGTCCAAATCCTGGCAGTGCTGTGTCCATACATTTTGAGATACCATTGTAGCTTCCTCATATGCAGTTTGGCATTGGGAAGCACCAGAATACAAGATGCCATGAACCCTAATGCTTGAAGGACTGTCCTTGCAGTCAGCACGGACTGATGAGATAGTTGATGGAAGTAAAGTGATAGACTCTTTTGTTTGTCCGGGGTTAAAAGGCCATCTGGGCTGCTGTATTCAGTCTCACACCCAAAAAGCACATGTCTTGAGAGGGTACTAGACTGGACTTTATTTCGCTCACAGAATACCCTAGGCATCTTAGCACTGCTATAACATATTCCAGATGCTGTAGAAGGTCTTCCTTTTCTTGAGCCAGAATCAGGCAGTCGTCCAAGTAAGGATAGATTTGAATTCCTTGAAGCCTGAAGTAAGCTATCACTGGAGCCAGAACCTTTGTGAATACTCTGGGCGCAGTAGATAAGCCAAAGGGCAATGCAGAGAACTGATAATGAGAATTTCCAGCTCGAAACCGCAGATACTTCCTGCAACTTAGCCTTATAGGCACATGAAGGTAAGCTTCCTTGAGATCTAAAGTTACCATCCAGTGATCTTTGCCCAGCAGAGGTAAAAGCTGTTGTAACGTCAACATCTTGAACTTGGGAATGTCCAGAAAAGTGTTGAGGAGAGATAAATCCAAAATTGGTCTCCACGTGTTCCTCTTCTTTGGTACTAGGAACAGGCGAGAATAAAATCCTAGGCCCCTTTCTGATACAGGGACTGGCTGAATGGCCCCCATCTGGAGTAACTGAGAAACTTGCTTGTGAGCCTCTTTTCTTTGTGGAGGAGGAACGTCTGGCATGCCTTTGAAAGGGGCATTGTATGGAAATAAAATCTGTAACCGTGGTGAATAATATCCAACACCCATTTGTCTTGAGTAATTAAATCCCAATTTTCTTTGAAAAGGGACAGTCTTCCTCCCAAAGGAGCTGCCAGACGAGAATCTACTGGCAGCTGAAAAGACAGGTCATTGGGTCTGTTTACGAAGGACTGACCCCTGCCCTCACCAGAAGTCTGAGCAGGTGAACTCGCTGTTCTAGGCCTAAAAGAACCTTGAGCCCTGCCCCTACCACGTCTAGACCTACCCCTAGACTGGGAATCATAAGCAGGATATGTCCACCCCTTAGCAGGCCAATTTCTACTAAACTTGGTGGCTGCACCTGCAAAAATCTTTAACAGTTTGCATAGACTTAGCTTTGTCCTCCATTTTCTTTAAAACTGCTTCCACAGGCGATCCAAACAACACATCAGACTGTAAAGGAGCATCCAAAATCCTTGTCTTAACATGCTCAGCTAAATTCTGATCCTTCAACCAGGCATGCCTCGAAGAACAGAACTAGTAGCAGCCACCCTCGAGGAGGCCTGTACAGCATCAAAACCACATTGCAAAGAATGCTTACCCACTTGTTCAGACACATGAACCAAATCCAGCAACTCTTTACACTCAATACCTTCCGCCAAAGCATCCACCTTAGATTTTAATTGTGAAAGGAGATAATTCTGATATTTTAGCATGTGAAACTGACAATTCAACGCTCTCATGGCTAGAGTGGAAGAAGTATACACTTTCTTTCCCCACCTATCCAAAGCCCTTGCCTCTTTATCAGTGGGAACAGGATTTTTAACCACAGAAGCTTTAACACCTTTAGGCCCTTGAGAAATAGTTTCTGGGTCCCCTAGGACTCTTAAACAAATACTTATGAGCTTCGGGCACCCTATAATACCTATCAGGCTTAACAGGAGCAGGAGGCAAAGAATCAGGGTTCAGGGAAGCCTCTGCAAAAACATCTTCCACCACATTCAACACAGGAGGAATAGCTAAGGGCCTATGCTGGGGTAAAACAAGAATTCCCTAAGCCTTTTCCTGGAATCAGAGTAATCCTGGCCTTCCCATTTAAAGTGCTCCCTCATGGAATGCAGAGTCTCTGAAAATGAGAAATCCTCAGGAGGAGAAGCTGTAGGAGTGGAATCATCCACATCAGAATCAGAATAAGTAGGATACTCCTGCAAGTCTTCCGCAGAAGACTCTGAAGCCTCTGAACACTGTTCAAAACTATCAATCTCGGTTCCACCCTAGGCCTCTTATCAGGCGGGGCATAGAACCTCTAATCATAGTAATCAAATCTTCTGCCATTTTAAGCATATGTTTCTTAGGTACAGAACCCGAAATGCTAGGAGAAGCCCCCACTGAAACTGAACTAGGCCTACCTCTCAAAGAAGTTTTGGCAACAGAAGGAGAGGCTCTAACTACCTTGGGAAGAGAGGGAAGAACAGTGACCTGAGAAGCCCCCTCAGCCTGGCCTACCTCCTGAGAAGGCACATCCTGTAACAGTAGAGTTTCTGCCTGAGACTCCATGGAAACTCCTGGCAAAACCTCTGGCTCCACTGAGCCTTCTAAAGAACCGACGTCCGGGACTGCCGGTTCATCAACCCTAGGCTTCGCTGTTTTGTCCTTGCGCTTCTTGGGCGGCGGGCCGGAGCATCCGACGGCATTTTATAATTGCAACGCTTCCCAAACACTAACCTGGCACAGTCTAACCTCCTCTTAATAGTGCGTTTGTTAAACCTAGCACAAGAGCGGCAACCAACAACGTCGTGCTCAGGCCCTAAACAAGGTATACACAAGGTATGGTAATCCCTATGAGGTATCGGTTTCCCACAAGAAATACAGTTATTCACTTTTTCTGACATCCGTTTAAATACTGAGGCAAGAAAAACCAAAATGTTCTAACGGGTACTTAGCCAACTCTGTTTCGGTCTGAAACTCCGGTTTCGGAAATATTTCAGAACGCCAACCTGCACTCGCAAAACTGCTTCTGCATCGGACCATGCGGCAAAAAAGACTGAGGATATGACGTCGGTCATGCGCATTAGTACCCTGACGTACTGACGTCAGTCTAATGCGCCCTGACCGACGTCAGCCTTATACTCTGGTATTCGGGCCGACTGGACGCGGACTATACCCAATAGTAAGGACTGCAGCAATGGGGAACGAAGAACATCCTGGACTGCAGCAGCATAACCACTCGAACATCTACATTTATGGTAGGTACAAAACTGTACTATGTTCATCGTGCTATGCTGCTGCAGTCATCACACTTGGGTAGAGTCCCAAAGCTATGGTTGGGTGGTAGGAGCTAAACTGGGTTAGGTGCAGCTAGGATGCCCTGCAGAACTGCAGTGGCAAACCCAGCTCTGTTTTTTGAATATAGAGGAAGGTGGTAATGCTTGGTGAAGGTGTGCACTGAACTCCAGGTAGATGCCTCCAGAATGTCCTTTGTTGGGACGCCTCAGAGGAAGGCTGCTGAGGCTGCTGTAGCCCTGGTAGAGTGAGACCTAATACTAGCAGGCACTGCTTTCCCGTGGTGTGAGTAGCAAAAGCAGATGCAATGTGCTATCCATTTGGAGATGGTCTGTTTTGAAATAGCCTTTCCTTCTGAGCCTGGTGCATAGGATACCAGGATTTGGTCAGATTTTCTGAAGGCCTTTGTCTTGTGCAAATAGTAACGTAACTGTCTGTGAATGTCCAAAGAGTGAAGGAGTCTTTCTCCTTTATTCTGTGGATCTGGAAAAAAGGTGGGCAAGTGTATGGTCTGATTGAGAGCCACACTGGATACTACCTTTGGCATGAAGGAAGGGTTGGTGCGTAAAGATACTCTGTCCTGATGGAAAATGATGAATGGTTCCACTGCCATAAGTGCCTGCAGTTCTGAGACTCTGCGTGCTGAGGTGATAGCTAGCAGCAGGGCTGTCTTCCATGACAAGTATTGAAGCTCTGCTGAAAAGGCTGGTTCGAAAGGAGGAAGTGTTAATTTTTCCAGAACAAAGTTTAGATCCCAAGTTGGAGTTGGTGGTTTTCTGGGGGGGTCTTATATTTTTTGCCCCTCTGAGAAACTGCCTTAGCAAAGGATGAGAGAAAATGGGAGGAACCGTATCATATTGAGCTGAAATGGCTGAAGCATGGATTTTTATGGATGAGAAAGAAAGGCCTTTGTGTAGCATCTCAGTTAGATATTGAAGTATGTGCGGGATATTTGGGATGCCAGGATTTAGGCTTCTGGCCTGGCTCCATACACAAAATCTTTTCCATTTGTCTGAGTAAGTTTGTCTGGTGCTGGGCCTCCTGGCCTCAAAGATGACATTCTGGACGCCCTTTGAGAGAAGTGTTGTTTGATAATTTAAGGTATTTTCCATGCAGCTAGATTTAAGGTCCTTGGTTGACTGTGAAGGATCTGAGAGTTTTGTTGGGTTAACAGCAGAGGGAATTGAGGTAAGATCCATGGAGGACTGCAAGTCAAGTTTCGAAGTAGTGGGTACCAGTGCTGACGTGGCCAGTCCGGAGCAATGAGGATCATCTGTGGTCTCTCTGATCTGGCTTTCAGTAATACCTGGGTCAGTAGAGGCAGAGGTGGGAAGGCATAGACTGACAATGCTGTCCAACTGAATGATAGGGCATCCACTTTCCAGGCCAGGGGATGATAAGTCCTTGTGCAAAATTTTTGTAGCTGGCAATTGTTGGTTGAGGCAAACAGATCTATGTCTGGTGGTCCCCACCTTTGAGTTATCATTGAGAATACTTGTGGGCGTAGCCTCCATTCGTGAGGGTCTGTCAAATGTCTGCTTAATTTGTCTGCCAAAATGTTTTCTTTTCCTGGCAGGAATCGTGCTTGCAGTTGTACTTGGTAAGTTAATGCTGTGTTCCACAAGTCCATTGCCTGTCTGCATAGTGGGTAGGAGTGCGTTCCTCCCTGTTTGTTGATGTACCACATAACTGTGGTGTTGTCCGTCCTTATTAGAAGTTGTCCTGGTTGCAAGAGGTCCTTGAAGGCCGTCAGTGCATTTTTTACAGCTAGCATCTCCTTTTGATTGATGTGTAGTTGCCTTTGTTTTGCAGACCATTTGCCCTGTATGCATTGTCCTGCCATGTGTGCACCCCAGGCGTAGTCTGATGAATCTGTTGTCAAGGTTTGGTTTGCTGGAGGCGAGACAAAAGGGAGGCCCTTGTTTGCTTGGCATGCTTGAGCCCACCATAGAAACTCTTTTTGAAGGCAGGGAAATAAGAGTTGTACTTGCTTCGAGGCTGTGTCTGTGTTGGGACCATACACGTTTTAGGTACCACTGTAGTTTTCTCATATGCAGTCTTGCATATGCAATTAGTTGAATGCAGGATGCCACGTACCCCAATGCCTGCAGGAATTTCCTTGCAGTGAGCTGGGTAGAAGTTGCCATTCTTTTGAAGTACTGAGCCAGTTGTTTTTGCTCGTCTGGCGTGAGGTAAGCCATCTGGGCCGTTGTATTCAAGCTGGCACCCAGGAAAATTATTTCTTGTGAGGGTATTAGTTTTGACTTCTTTTTGTTTACCGTGTACCCTAGGCAACTTAACAACTTTGTTACAAATGCCAGATACTGTAGTAGGATGTCTTTGCTGTCCGCTTGGATCAGGCAGTCGTCCAGATATGGATAAATTTGTATTCCTCGCTGTCTGCAGTATGCAATTACTGATGCCAGGCATTTCGTGAATACTCTGGGCGCAGTAGATAAGCCAAAGGGCAATGCAGAGAATTGATAATGCGTTGTGTCTGCCAAAAATCTGAGGTATCTTCTGCAATCTTGACTGATAGGGACATGCAGGTATGCCTCTTGGAGGTCCAACGTTACCAGCCAAGACACTATGCCCAGCATGAGAAGAAGCTGCTGTAGAGTGAGCATTTTGAATTTGGGAATGTCCAGGTACGTGTTTAGAATTGACAGGTCTAAGATGGGTCTCCAGGCTTTGTCCTTTCTTGGTACTAGAAACAGTCTTGAGTAAAATCCTTGACTTTGCTCCTTTGTAGGTACCTTTTGAATTGCTTGCATGTTCATGAGAGCTGAAATTTGTTTTTGTGCCTCTGCCCATTGATTTGTTGGCAGATTTGGCATGCCTCTCATCCGTGGTAAAGTGTGAAAATGAAATCTGTAGCTTCGGGTAATAATATCCAGAACCCATTTGTCCTTTGTTATGATGTGCCAATTTTTTGGGAAGAGAGCCAATTTTCCTCCTAGAGGTGCTGCCTGGGCAATATTGCTTGGCAGGCGAAGAGGAAAGTCAATGAGTTTGTTTTCTGAAGGGTTGAGATCTGTCGTCTCCCCCTCTTTGATTTGTTGTTTGCCATTGTCTAGGCCTGAAGGTACCTTGTGGCTGGCCTCTGCCGCTAGGGCGTCTGTACCTGCCCCTTTGGGGTCTGTCTGAAGCAGGAAAGGACCAGTTTTTTGATAGCCAGTTTCTGCTGAAACGAGGAGGTTGTACCTGTAAGAAATCTTTAAATGTTTGCATTGATTTTGCCTTTTCTTCCATTTTCTTTAACACTTCCTCTGCTTTGACACCAAATAACGCATCCTTTTGCAGTGGAGCATCCAGTAACTTTGCTTTGACATGTTCTGGTAAGGTCTGCTCTTTTAGCCAAGCATGTCTACGTATTACAGACCCTGTGACTGCTGCTCTACATGAGGCCTCCAAAGAATCAAAACCACACTGCAATGTAGGTTTTCCCACTTGTTCTGCTGCATGCAACAAATATTGCATCCCTTTGAAATCTAGTTGATCTGTTTGAGGGATCTTTTTCTGTTTTAACTGAGTAAGCAAGTACTACTGGTATTTAATCATGTGGAATTGGCAGTTTAATGCCCTCATGGCCAGAGTGGCAGAGGTATACACCCCCCCCCCATCTTTCTAATGCCCTGGAATCTCTTTCCGCAGGAAGCGGGATTCTTAGCAGTAGAGGCCTTAACCCCTTTGGGACCCTGGGAAATGGTTTCTGGGTCTGCAGCAGGGCTTTTATATAAAAACTTGTGAGAATCAGGGACTCAGTAGTATCTGTCTGCTTTAGGTGGAGCTGGAGGTAAGGAATCTGGATTTAGACTGGATTCAGTGTAGACATCATCCAGAATGTCTAAAACAGGAGGAATGGCTAGGGGTCTATGCTGAGGTAGAAGAAGAAACTCACGGAGTCTTTTCTTGGAGTCAAGAGTAATCATGCCCTTCCAAGTGGAAATGCTCTCTCATGGTGTGCAGGGTTTCCCCAAAAGAGAAGTCTTCAGGGGGGGAAACTCCTCAGCATCTGAGTCTTCATAGAGAGGGAAAGAGTAATCCTGTTCCTCAGAGTCTGCTGAAGAAATGGATTCCTGATCAGAAGGAGGTAAATCTTCCTCCAGTCTAGGCCTTTTGTCAGGAGGGGGCTGGGAACCTCTGATAAGGGTAATCAGGTCCTCCGCCATTTTGAGCATCTGTTTTTTAGGCATAGGGGCCTGTGTGGGAGTCGGTGGACCCGGTTTCTTAACCTTAGGGAGCTTAGCGTAAGACTTAACGGAGAGAGTAGTCGGTTTAAAGACGTCTTCTGAAACCGAAGGCCTGTCCATAGTCTCCGGATCGCCGCCAGGGCTGGTGTCTGCGAGTAGAGGAGGAACCGGCTCCAGTGGCCCAGTAGATTCTGACCGAGAGGTAGTCGTATTTTCTAAATCTGCGGTAGTCAGGGGCTGCGTAGGCGCCTCACTGAGTACCGAAGATCCGGCAGCAGGCCTAACTGAGACCTCGGTATCCGGTCTAGGTCTAGACTGCCGGTCTTTGTCCTTGCGTTTTTTAAACAAAGCGGTAGTCGGAGGTTCCGACGACAATGTAGTTGAATTTTCTGCCAAAATAATGTCGGGCGGTATCAGCCCGACGCTTAATAGTGCGTTTATTGAACCTAGCGCAAAACCGACAACCAGAAACGTCGTGGTCTGGACCTAGGCAAGGAATACAATAAGAATGAAAATCCTTATGAGGTATATTGCTTCCCACAAGAAATACAATTATTAACTTTGTCTGACATCGGTCTGAGGCAAGAAAAGTTTCCCCAACGGGGTACTTAGCTTTATAGAAGACTTCGGCTGAAATTCTGTTCGGAAATCTCAGGAGCTGGCCGACCGGCACTTGCGAACTGCTTCTGCTGTGGGCACCGCGCGGCAAGAAAGACTGAAGAAAATGGCGTCGGCTGCCTCTTTTATACCCCTGCCGCACTGACGTCAGGGAAGAAGCGACGACAACCGACGTCGGATCAAAGCTTTGGAATTCAGGCCGACTGCGGGACCGCCTGACGGCAGGATAACCCGAGTGTGATGACTGCAGCAGCACAGCACGATGAACATCTGTCCCGGCATGTGTGTCAGTAAGTCTGGAAGGGGTTCCAGAATCCACGGCGTATCCACAAGGTAGGGTTGAAGGAAGGGGAACCATACTTGACGAGGCCAGTGTGGGGCAATCAGAATCATCCTGCTTCCCAAGGATTGCGCTTTCTGAATCACCCTTGAGAGAAGGGGAAACGGGGAGAAAGCATAAAGCAGCCCGGAGGGCCAATTGTGAGCTAGAGCATCTCCGGGTGATTCCCCCGTGGGGGGGGGTCAGCGAGAAGAAGTTGCTGCATTTCACGTTGAGGAGGCTGGCAAAAAGGTCGCAGCAAGGTTGACCCCATCTGCTGAAGATTCGCTCTGCCACCAGGCGATTCAGGGACCACTTGTAGGGCATAAGAATCGCCCTGCTTAACTTGTCTGCTATCACATTGGTCTTCCCCGGGATGAGCGTTGCCACTAGAAACCGTTGGGAAGCTATTGCCCAATGCCACACACGCATGGCCTCCCTGCATAGTGGGTAAGATCGGGTTCCTCCTTGCTTGTTGAGATACCACACTACTGACATGTTGTCTGAGTGTATCGCAATGGTCCCTAGAGGGACGACTTTTTGAAGTGCCTGCAACGTAAGAAGCACTGCTCTCATCTCTAGGACATTTATGTGCAAATGTATCTCGTGCTCCTGCCACGTGCCTTGGACCATCCTGCCGAGATAATGCCCCCCCACCCTATCTGGGAGGCGTCCGTAGTCACTGTGGCCACCGGGACGGGTGGAACAAAGGGTTTCCCTACGTTCAAGTTGCTGGTGCACAGCCACCAGCAGAGGTCCTGCTTGCATTTGTCTGTCAATAGGATTGGATGGGATAGCGGAAGTCTTTGGAGAGACCAATGGACAAAGAGAAGCCATTGAAGAATTCTCATGTGTAATCTCGCTAACGGAACCAACATGATCGTAGCTGCCATGCTCCCTAGGAGTTGAAGAATCAGTCTTGCCTTCGCGTGTCTCAGAGGCATCAGCGTGAGAATTTTTTGTTGCAAACCTGTGATCCTTTCTTGTGGTACGCACACTCACATTCGAATGGTGTCCAGCTCTGCTCCTATAAAAGTGACACGATGTAAGGGCAACAAGGCAGATTTTTTCCAGTTTATCATAATGCCTAATTGGTGACAGACTGATAGTAGCGTCCCTGGTCTGAATTAGTAGATGCCTGGTGGGGGCGGTGAGGAGCCAGTCGTCCAGGTACGGAAACACCTGGAATCCTTGACGTCTCAATTGAGCTGTCACCACTGCCATACACTTGGTGAACACCCTGGGGGCAGTGGTGAGACCAAAGGGCAGGACTCGAAACTGGAAATGTCTGGCTCCCAGCCGGAAGCGTAGATGACAGCTGGATGCCCTGTCCATTTTGATATGGTAGTAAGCATCCTTCAGGTCGATGGAGCACATCCATACTTCCTTTCCCAACAATGGGAGAATAGATTGTAGGGTGACCATACGTAATGGTTGAGTTGACTGAGATCTAGTATGGGTCTCAGGTCCCCTGTTCTTTTCGGCACCAAAAAGAATCTTGAGCAAGTCCCTAATCCAATCTGGTCTGAGGGGACTGGTTGGATGACTCCTTTTTCTAGCAGCTGAGATACCTCTGAGGCTGCTTGATCCCTTTGACTGGGTAGAACGTCTGGGATCCTTCTGATGGGAGGGGGTACTGAACAGAATGGAATGGTGTAACCTCCGGAAATTATCCTTAATACCCATCGGTCCTGGGTGATGTTTTCCCAGGCTTCCGGATACAAGGAAATCCGACCCCTGACTGGCTCCGGATAAGCAAAGTCAGGCACACCCTCAGGTGTGAGAGTATGGGGAGCCACGAAAGGAAATGTGGTCCCCAGAATTGAGGGGGCGCCCTCTGCCTCTGGGGCGACATCTACCTGAATAACTCCCCCCTCCCTGCCTCGGGAGGGGGTTTCACCTTGTGCGGCAGAAAAAACCTCTGTGATTTCTTGAACCATATCTTTCCCCCTCGGTGAGCCTTGGGGTAAGGCCTAGACGGAAGGGAAAAACGGACCCCTACAGCAGACAGGGTCTTTCCCTCTTGCTCGCACCTGGTGAGGGTGTCTTTAACTTTGGTCCCAAACAAGGAGGAACCATCAAAAGTGCCATCAGTGAAGGAAGACTTGAAGACCTCCGCAAAGTGACACAGGCGCAGCCAGGCTTGCCTTCTAAGGGTTACACCTGAGCTGGCCGATCTACTCACTCCCTCGGCCGCATACGAAATGAGTCGCATGGACGAGTTTGCGATGGAGTTGAGGGTAGAAACCTGTGCGTTGACCGTCTGAGCCACCGCTTCAGGTATGTTACCCGCAAGAGCATCTCCTAACTCCTTAAGAAGATCTCTCTGGAGCCGAGTGAAATGAGATAAGTAGTTCAGCGACCTCAAGGTGAAGGTGGCTGAAGACAATGTATGCTTCCCGTACCGGTCCATAGTCCTAGACTCCTTGTTAGGAGGATGGACCGAAGAGGAAGACTCTGCAACTTCCTTCTGGGTGGCTGCCGCCACCACCATGGCATCTACCAGGACTCCCTTTGTCAGAAATTCATTTCCGTGGGGGGCGGAGAGGAATTTGTTGGGGTGCCGAGGTACTGGCTCCAAGGAATCAGGGTTTTCCCACACCCTTCGACAAATAAGGTCAAGAAGTTCATCAAAGGGTGGAGACACCCAGGAGGCGGAAGGTTGAGCGCCAAAAGCCTTAAGGAATACCGACTCCTCCTCGGAAGGGGTCTTGGAAGGCCAGTCTCCTCTTTGTTTCAGTATCTTCAGGATATCGGAGAAGTCAGTATCGGAAGTGAGAGACTAGTCCTGGGAGTCTATGTGCTTCCTCTTGCACAATTTCTTTCTGGGAGGTTCCTCAGGCACAGGCTCTGAGGGACCTTCAGAAAGTGGGGGACCGCTAGTGGGGGTATCCTTAGGGCCTGGTGCTCTGCTGTCCAAGGATAGGTGGGTGTCAGAAGCTCTCGCCGGAGTGGTGGGGGATGGAATGACCGACCCGAGTGACGTAGCTGACGACCTGGCCAGCGCGCTCCGCATGGCCTCGAAGGCGCCCCCCCTCCTCCGAGTCCAAGGACCGACCAGCCTCCAAGGCCATAACCGGGACTGGGGTCCCCCCAGCCGATGCATCGAGTGGAAGACTCGGAACCGAAAGATGTCCCGAGGCATCCCCCTCGGGCCCGACCGAAGAGACCAGAGTCTCGAACCCTGTGGATGGGACCGACATGGTCGGAGCCAAGGTCGGCACCGATAAACCCAGGGGGGTATCGGAGCCGGTGCAGGAACATCACTCAGAGCGGAACATACTGGCTCTGACAGCAAGGATGTGCTCGGAGGAGGAATCGATTAAACAACCATAGGAATTGGCTCCGGAGCCAACTGGGTCAGAGCCGAAAACAATTTAGCCAACACCGGCGACTGCAGGAGCCTCTGCACCACCCTATCCACATCCAAATCAGAAAGCCTGGAGGATTTGGAGGAGATGGATAGAGACTGAGACCTTTTATCTGGTGAACCATGCCTGACACTCGGCGACCGGCTCCGAATCGGTTCGAGAATGATCGGAGCGGACGCTAATTCACTCAATACAGAAACCTCCTGCGGCCCTGAAGACAGTGGAGCCGAGGAAGCAGTATCCAATATGGTAATTTTCTCCGGAGGCTCCGAAGATGCTGATGGCGCCTGAGACCTTTTCTTGGACTTGGAGGATTTAGATTTCGACTGGGAGCCGAATCTATAGCCTCCTCGAAAGATGGCTTAAGCAGTCCCTTTAAAATCAATTTGTTTTTCCTCTCTTGGAGCACCCTAGGACTGAAGGCGTGACAAAAACTACATGACTCCTGTAAATGGATGGCTCCAAGACAGTAAACACACGAGTGTCCATCTGTGATGGACATTTTATATCCGCACTTTTTAAAGCCAGAAGGCTTATGTTCTTTCTGATCCTTAGACATATTCAAATAATTAACGACTTCCAACAGGTGCAAGCACACAACGAAACCAGAGTTAACAATTACCAAAAAGGGCGGGAAGCCCACCAGTTAGACAGTACCACAGAGAAGAGCGAAGCTCTAAACCAACAACAATGAGAACACAGAGGGAGAACCTCTAACTTAAAAGGTACTCCAAAGGAAAAACACAATAACAAAAAGACTAACTACTCACTAAGGGAGGACTAGGTCCTCTAACTAAAACGGGCCTAGCCCGTGGGAACTGTTAGGGATACCACAAAAACCACGATTAAACACACGAACACAACTACCACAGCAAGAATAGCTATTAAAATAGCTTTTGAAGTATGAAGCAAACAATTTCTGTAGAGAAATAAGTAAAAAAAGAGTACTTAGCCACAGCCAGGAGAGACCACGTCCGAGCTTTACAAGCGGCAAACGAGATCTGGGGATGCGAAGCAGTGTACTATGGGATACCCTCTTAGCCCAGCCAATCAGAGACTTTTGAGCTAGTAAATAGGCAGAGTCGGAGCCGATATTCGGCTCCGAACCCAGGGGTAAGAATGTAGGCGAGATAGGACTACATAACATTCATTGTTTCCAGACTGTGACAATGTCGACTCCATAAACTTTTTAGATACCACTGTAGTTTCCTCATATGCAGTCTTGCATATGGAATTAGTAGAATGCAGGATGCCATGAACCCCAAAGCCTGCAGAATTTGTCTTGCAGATAACTGGGTTTTTGTTGCCATCTGTTTGAAGTAAATAGTCAGTTGCCTTTGTTTGTCTGGCGTAAGGTAAGCCATCTGGGCAGTTGTATTCAAGCTTGCACCCAGGAATGTAATCTTTTGAGAGGGTACCAGTTGTGATTTATTTTCGTTTATTGTGTACCCTAGTCATGTTAGAAGCCGTTTTACAACGCCAGATGTTGAAGAACAATGTCCTTGTTTTCTGCTTGAATGAGACAGTCGTCCAAGGATAGATTTGTATGCTTCGTCTGCAAAAAGCAATTACTAGTGCCAGGCACTTTGTAAAGACCCTGGGCGCAGTAGATAAGCCAAAAGGCAGTGCAGAGAATTGGTAATGCATTGAGCCTGCTATAAATCTGAAGCATCTTCTGCACGATTGTCTGATTGGGACGTGCAGGTATGCCTCCTTGAGATCCAAAGTAACTAGCCAAGCCTCCTTGCCCAGCATGGGCAGAAGTTGTTGTAGTGTTAACATTTTGAATTTTGGAACATCCAGGAAAGTATTTAGTATTGACAGGTCCAGTATTGGTCTCCAGGCTTTGTCTTTTCTGGGTACTAAGAAAAGACTTAAGTAAAATCCTTGTCCCTGTTCTTCTTGTGGAACTTTTTGAATAGCTCCCATATCCATAAGAGCAACAATCTGTTTTTGTGCCCCTGCCCATTGGTTTTGTGGCAGGTTTGGCATACATTTTGGTTTTGGAAGCGTGTGGAAGTGGAACCTGTAACCCCTGAGAAACTATATTAAACACCCATTGGTCTTGGGTGATCATGTGCCAATTTCTTGAGAAAACCCCCTAGGGGTGCTGTCAACTGGTAAGAGCTTAGCATTTGCAGAGGGAAGTCATTGTGACTGTTTCCTATAAGGTTGTGATTTGTCTTCTCCTACTTTGGTGGCTGAAGCACCCCATTGTTTAGGTCTGTAGGAGCCTTGGGGCTGAGATCTGCCTCTTGGGCGTCTGCATCTGCCTCTTTGTGGCCTGTCTGACACTGGAAAGGACCAATTTTTTGAAGGCCAGTTTCTGCTAAATCTAGGTGGTTGAACCTGTAAGAAATCTTTCACCGTTTGCATTGACTTTGCTTTATCCTCCATTTTCTTTAACACCTCTTCTGCCTTAACACCAAACAAAGTATCATGCTGTAGAGGAGCATCCAATAATTTTACTTTAACGTGGTCAGGTAAACTTTGTTCTTTCAACCAAGCATGTCTTCGAATAACTGAGCCTGTAACTCCGGCTCTACAAGAAGCCTCTAATGAATCAAAACCACATTGCAGAGTATGCTTTTCCCACTTGTTCAACTGCATGCAATAAATCCTGCATTTCTTTACTGTCAGGACTTTATATTTGTAACCATTTTTTGCTTTAACAATGACATGAGATACTGTTGATATTTAAGCATGTGAAACTGACAGTTTAAAGCTCTTACAGCTAAAGTAGCAGAAGTGTAAACGTTTTTCCCCCATCTGTCCAGAGCTCTGGAATCCCTATCTGAGGGGACAGGATTTTTGGCAGTGGAAGCTTTAACCCCTTTAGGACCCTGAGAAATTGTTTCTGGGTCTGCAGCGGGGTTTTTGTAAAGAAACGTATGAGAGTCAGGGACCCTGTAGTACCTGGCTGGCTTTACTGGTGCAGGGGGTAATGAATCTGGAGACAGACTGGATTCAGAAAAAACATCATCTACAATATCAAGCACAGGGGGGAAAGCCAGGGGCCTGTGCTGAGGTAATAAAAGGAAATCTCTGAGCCTTTTCTTGGATTCTGAGTAATCCTGGCTCTCCCAATGGAAATGCTCCCTCACGGTGTGCAGGGTTTCCCCAAAAGAATAATCCTCACGCGGTGAGGCTGAAGGAATGGACTCTTCAGCATCAGAGTCCTCATAGGGAGGGAGAGAATAGCCCTGATCATAAGAAGAATCAGAGGAAATGGAAACCTGATCAGAGGAATCATAATCAGTGTCTTGCCTAGGCCTTTTGTCAGGAGGAGGATGCGAGCCCCTGATTAAAGTAATAAGGTCTTCGGCCATTTTTAAGCATCTGTTTCTTTGGCATGGATGACTGTTCTGGAGAATGCTGCACTTGTTTCCTTGTCTTTAATGGTGTTTTGGACTTTGCCTTTGCTGCTGTAGTTGCCTTAATTGTAAGCTGTGAAGGTCTGAACACACCCTCAGAAGCCGGTGCCTGCTCAGCGGCTCCGGACCCATCTGAGGGCATAATTTCCGTAGGCCCAATACCTTGAGTTTCCACAGGCCTCAGTGTCTTCACGTGGCTGTCGGTTACGGCCTGTAGCTCTGAGGTAGCGGGTGTCAGGGGCTGCAAAAGCGCCTCACTGAGAACCGGTGACTGGCCTAGAAGAGGCTTCGTCTGTTTTGGACCTCGGATGCCTGTCTTTTTCTTTGTCTTTGCATTTTTTATGCATTCCGGTCGTCGGTTGATCCGAAGGCATTATATAATTAAATCGTCATCCAAAATAATGTAAGGCAAAATCAATCCGACGTTTAATAGTGCGTTTATTGAATCTAGCACAAAACCGACAACTAGTAACGTCGTAGTCAGGGCCTAGGCAAGGAATGCAGTAAGAGTGAAAGTCCTTATGAGGTATTTGCTTCCCGCAAGAAATACAATTATTAACTTTTACTGACAACGGTCTGGAGCAAGAAAAAGTTTCCCCAACGGGGAACTTTTAGTTATGTACTCACCATAACTTCAGATGTTTGGGATCCATCTCGCCTACATTCTGACTGATGGTTTGGGTTCGGAGCCGATCCCTCGGCTCCGACTCGGCACGCTTATGCCAAAGAGCGAAGTCTCTTACTGGCTGAGCTTACCATATCCTAGGATGCACCACTACCAGTCCCCCAGATCTAGTTTGTCCGCATACATGCACACATGCACACCCTGCTTATATAACATAGTCAGATGAAACAAGATAAACAGTAGAACTCAAAACCGTTCAATCTCTTCTGATCTCCAAGGCAGGGGGAAGGAGGGTGGGTATTAGGAATGTAGGCGAGATGGATCCCAAACATCTGAAGTTATGGTGAGTACATAACTAAAAGATGTTATGTGATCCTATCTCGCCTACATTCTGACTGATGGGACAGCATCCCTAGCACCTGAATCCTGGGTGGCTCACTGGAAAACACTCCTGAGTACCGTGGAACCAAATGAAGCTCGTCCTTTAGATGCCACATCCAATTTGTAGTGGGAAATGAAAGTGTGCGGATTGGACCAAGTAGCCGCAGCACAGATTTCCGATATAGCGAGCTTGGAATGAAAAGCTATAGAAGTAGCCATAGCTCTGGTAGAATGAGCCTTGATAGATGTTGTAAGTTGCTTATTCAAGAAGAATAAGCCTGAGTTATGCAATCTCTGATCCATTTTGAGATAGTAGCTTTTGTGATGGTTTGGCCCAGTTTATTATCTGAGAAGGACACAAACAACTGGTCTGACTTACGGCTGCTGAGTCCTGTCTAAATAGAAGCGTAATTGCCTGTGAACATCCAATTTATGAAGAGTGTATTCTGCTTCATTGGAGAATTTTGGGAAGAAAACTGGTAGCTCTAGAGATTGTTGGAGGCAGAAACTAGAACAGACCTTTGGGACAAAGGATGGATTAGGCCTAAGTGATACTCTATCCTTGTGGAAAATCAAGTACGGTGGCTTAATAGACAGGGCTTGAAGCTCTGAAACTCTTCTTGCCAAGTAATTGCAACTAAGAAGGCAGTTTTCCAAGACAGATATTTTAACTCGCATGTAGCAGCCGGTTCGAAGGGGAGATGTTAATGCGCCAAGCACCAAATCAAGATCCCACGGAGGTGCAGGATGAAAAATTGGGGTCTTAATAGGCTCGCACCTTTAATGAAAGTTTTGCATAGTCTGCTGCTCATCAAAGGAGGATCCATGGATTCGTGGAATTTAGAGATAGCCGCTAGTTGGACTTTAATAGTTGAGACAGAAGATCCCTGATTAAACAGGGATGTTAAGAATTTCAAGACCTCTGGGACAGGAGCAGTGATAGGGTCTAAGCCCTTGAGTTGAGCCCAGATAGCAAACCTCTTCCACTTACTAAGGTACAATTTGTTAGTGGTGGGTTTGTGGGCCGAAGATAAAATGTGAACAACTTCCGGGTCTAGTGTGTGACTTCTGACTAAAGTCGGAAGTGGAGGAGCCAAGCTGTCAATTTCAAAGATTGAAGGGACTGATGCCGATGTCCCGACTGATGGATTAGCAAGTCCGGAATTAGGTCTAAAGTCCACGGATCGTCCACTGCATGCTTCTTCAGGTAGGGAAACCATACCTGACTAGGCCAGTACGGGGCAATCAGTATCACTGAAGACCCCAGTTGAGAAGCTTTTTGAATAACTCTGGGAAGAAGCGGAATTGGAGGAAAGGCATAAAGTAGCCCTGTTGGCCAAGGTTGTGCTAGAGCATCCATGGCTGGTACTCCCTGATGTGGGATCAAGGAGAAGAACCTTTGGCACTTGGTGTTTAGTGGAGTTGCAAATAGGTCGCAGCACGCGTCCCCATCTCCTGAAAACCTGAGCTGCTACTGTGTGGTTTAGAGACCACTCGTGAGGAGAGAGAATTGTCCTGCTCAATTTGTCTGCCAATATATTTGACTTTCCGGGATGTGGGTCGCTACCAAGAAGCGGTTGGTAGCTACAGCCCATTCCCACACTCTCATGGCCTCTCTGCAAAGGGGGTATGATCTGGTCCCTCCTTGTTTGTTCAGATAACAAACCACCGACATGTTGTCTGTGTGGATGGCGATGATGCCCTGAGGAAGAAACTTGTGTAAGGCTTGTAGGGATAGAAGTACAGCCCTCATCTCCAACACGTTGATGTGGAGAAGAGCTTCGTCTGGAAGCCAGGAGCCCTGAACTAGCCTGCCCAGACAATGTCCCCCCCACCCTATCTGGGAGGCATCTGTCGTCAGGGTAACCACTGGAGAGGGGAGAACAAAGGGTTTTCCTTGATCCAAATTGGAAGTCTGAAGCCACCAGCGAAGGTCCCTTTTGCATATTTCCGTAATCATGATGTGATGATTGAGGGGAAGATCCTGAAAAGACCATTGAGTTGACAATAGCCACTGAAGAATCCTCATGTGTAATCTTGCCAGAGGAACTAAAAGAACCGTGGCAGACATTGAGCCTAAAACTTGTAGAACCATCCTGGCTGGGGCTTTGGATCTCGAGATCAGAGCTTGAACTTGGCCCTGTAAAGTTTGGATCCTTTCGGCAGGAAGAAAGACGCGCATCAATCTTGAGTCTATCTCTGCTCCTATAAACTTTATGCGTTGAGAGGGCAGCAAGACAGACTTTGACCAATTGAATGTAATCCCCAGGGTAATACCCAGGGAGATGGTGGCTTTGAGGTTGTCCATTAGTAGATGCCTGGTGGTGGCAGTCAGGAGCCAGTCGTCGAGATAGGGAAACACTTGGAATCCAAGACTTCTCAGGTGAGCCGTCACTACTGCCAAACACTTGGTGAACACCCTGGGGGCTGTGGTGAGACCAAAGGGCAGAGCGCAAAATTGGTAATGACTGACTCCCAGGCTGAAGCGCAGATACCTCCTGGACGCCTGATGTATCGGTATGTGATAATAGGCGTCCTTGAGGTCTATGGAGCACATCCAAACATCCTTCTCCAACAATGGGAGAATGGATTGTAACGTGACCATTGAATCTGGGTTTCGTGACGGATTGGTTCAGTCTGCTGAGATCCAAAATTGGTCTCAGGTCCCCTGTCTTTTTTGGCACTAAAAAGAACCTGGAGTAATTTCCTGATCCGATCTGGTCTGCGGGGACCGGTTGGATGACTCCTTTTTCTAGCAGCTTTAAAGCTTCTGCGGCTGCCATTTCCCTTTGTCTGGGTGGTGGGTCCGGGATTCTTTTGGACGGTGGGCGAGTATGTGAATGGGATGGTGTAACCTCCGGCAATGATCCGAAGCACCCATCTGTCCTGAGTGATTGATTCCCAGGCTTTTAGGTGCTTGGCAAAACGACACCCGACTGGCTCGAGCAGCACAGCCGGGCAATCCCTCATGACGTGTGGGAGGCTGAAGAGCCACGAAAGGACTCGCGGTCTCCAGAATTGCGGGGCCCTCTGCGCCTCTGGGACGGCATCTCCCTGAAAAATTTCCCGTCCTCTGCCTCTGGAAGGGGAATCTTCCTGCTGTTGGGAGAAAAACTTGCAGATTTGGAACCACATTTTCCCTCCTTTAGCCTTGGGGTAAGGCCGAAGGAGTGGAATAACGGGCACCTCGGCAGATAAAGTTTTTCCCTCCTGCTCACAGCGGGTAAGGGTGTCTTTAACCTTGGGTCCAAACAATGAGGACCCATCAAAGGGAGCGTCGTGAAGGAAGACTTGAAGGCCTCCAAACTGACACAAGCGGAGCCAGGCTTGTCTCCGTGAGCCACGCCTGTGCCTGCGCTCTACCGCCCCTTCGGCCACATAGGAAATGAGCCTCATGGACGAGTTAGATATTGTCGTAAGGATAGCCTACTGAGAGCTAACCGACTGGGCTAGCTGCTCAGGTAGGTTACCGAGGGAATCTGACAACTCCTTGACCAGATCCCTCTGAAGCCTGGTGAAATGTGCCAAATAATTCAGAGACCTTAAAGTAAAGGCCGCTGAAGTCAGGGTGCGCTTCCGTACCTGTCCATACTCCTAGACTCCTTATTAGGAGGATGGACAGGCGTTGAAGCCTCTGCCACGTCCTGCAGTGAAGCAGATGCCTACACCATGGCATCAACAGCCACTCCTTTAGGGAGGAACTCCTTCTCGGGGAGCAGACAAAATTTATTTGGACGAGAAGGGACTGGTTCCACGGTATCTGGATGTTCCCACGCCCGACAAACTAAATCCAGAAGCTCGTCGAAGGCGGAGACACCCAGGAGGCGGAGGGCTGAGCCCCAAAGGCCTTGAGGAGCACTGACTCGTCAGCAGAGGGGGTTTGGATATCCAGCCGCCTCGTTGTTTGAGGATCTCTAAGATGTCTGCAAATGAGACATCATCCGAGGGCGACTGGGACCCCTCTGCATCATCCAGATCAGTGTCTGATGTAATAGACTCGGGGAGTCCACGTGCTTCCTCTTGCACGATCTCTTCCTTGGGGTTCCTCCGAAGACAACTCAAGAACCCTCAGGAGGAGGAACCCCACTGGGGTAACCTCAGGCCCGGGCTCCGCTGACTACGGACAGGGAACTGCCAAAGACCCAGTCTCCACGCCCAGGAAGGTGCCGGTAAAGCCGGAGAGATGGCGAAGAGGACTTGGCCAAGGCACTCCTCATGGCTCTGAAAGCCGGACCCCAGAATCCTGGGAGTGTCCGGTCCCCAGAGCCGTGATAGCCAACGGAAGTCCCGCAGAAGCACCGAGGGGAGGCTCGAACCGAAAGCATAGGCCCAAACATCACCCCGGGTCCAGCCGAAGAAGTCCGTACCAAACTCGGACCCGAGGCCGGGTTGGAGTAAGGGTCGGAGCCGACCCTGATATCTCCACCGGCTCCAACAGCACCTGCTCCCGGAGCGAAGCAGTCGGAGGAGGAATGGCAATGGGGTGGGCCAAGGTCATCGGCTCCGAAGCCAACTGGGTCGGAACAAACAAATTTTGGAAGACTGGGGACTGGAACAGTCTTTGGAGCACCCTGTCTATATCAGAATCTGACATCCTCGAAGACCGAGAGGAAACAGAACGGGTTCGAGATGGCCTCTCCAACGGCCCCAAAGGACTAGGGGACCGGCTCGAGGAGACTCGACAACTATCGGCGAAGGAATACACACACCAGATTCCATCGGTGCCGAGGTGGACTTGGCGCCGAGGAGGAAGTGTCTGAGCGGGCAACCTTTGTCGGCTCCGAGCAGTGGAGCCGAAGGTGACCCGCCTCGATGCCCCAGCTATCGGCTCCGAAGCCAGAGGAGTCGATACTGGTGGCATCGAGGCAGACCGTTCGACCTCGGCTCCAAGTCCTTGGAGCCGAAGGAGAGGCCTGCCTTTGTTTCTTAGCGATCGGATCCGACGGACTGGTCGGAGCCGCCTTTCTTTTTGGCCGGAGAAGGAGAGGATGCCAAAGCTTCTTCGAAAGAAGGTTTAATTAATCCCTTAAGAATTAATTTATTTTTCCTCTCCTGGAGGACCCTTGAGGAAAAAGCGTGACATACACTACATGATTCCTGTAAATGTTTTGCCCTAAGCAATACACACAGAGCGAGTGATCGTCCGTGATGGACATTTTGAAGCTACATTTTACACATTTCTTAAAGCCCGAAGGCCTAGGATTCTGAGACATTATAGAAAATTTCAGAAAACTAACTGGAAGAAACACTGGTGACACACCTAGAATAGGCTTACAGTTATCACTCGCAATACTCTGTAGTCAAAACACAGCACAAACTCTGTAAATTGGAATAATTTCTCTCTGCTAGTTCTTCTTTAAAGAAGAGAAATATAAATGATCGAAACAGAACCGAAGTCACCTACAAATAAAAAGACCGGGAAAGGCCTTTCCAGACAAGAGGTACTCCTAGTCCACACTCACAACACAAGAATTCACCAAGTGAATTTTGTCAAACGCACTCTAAACACAAGAATAGCTGTTAAAACAGCTTTTTGTTGAGAATGAAGAAAATCCTGACAGAAAAACTAATGAAATAATCACTACTTAACTCAGCCAGCTCGAGACCACGTCTTCACTTGTTAGCGGCAAACGAGATCTGGGGGACTGGTAGTGGTGCATCCTGGGATATGGTAAGCTCAGCCAGTAAGAGACTTCGCTCTTTGGCATAAGCGTGCCGAGTCGGAGCCGAGGGATCGGCTCCGAACCCAAACCATCAGTCAGAATGTAGGCGAGATAGGATCACATAACATCTTAGCTTTACTGAAGACTTTGGTTCTGAAATTCAATTTTGAAAATCTCAGGAGTCGGCCGTCCGGCACTTGCGAACTGCTTTTGCTTCAGGCACCGCGCGGCAAGAAAGACTGAAGAAAATGGTGTTGGTTTCAACTTTTATACCCCTGGCGCACTGACGTCAGGGAAGATGCGAAAGCAACCGACGCCGGACCAAGACTTTGGAACTCGGGCCGACTACGGGTTGCCTGCCAGCAGAATAACCCAAGTGTAATGACTGCAACAGTGAAACATGATGAACATCTGGTAATGCAAATAGCATGCTTTGAAGCGGTGGTATCGTCTGCAAGATTCTCTGATTGGGATATGCAGGTAAGCCTCTTAAGTCCAGAGTTACCAGCCAGGCATCCTTGCCTAGCATAGGCAGTAACTGTTGTAGAGTCAGCATCTTGAATTTTGGAATGTCCAGAAATGTATTTAGAATGGATAAGTTCAGAATTGGACGCCATGACTTGTCTTTTCTGGGTACCAGGAAAAGCCTTGAATAAAAACCTTGTCCCTTTTCTTTTTCTGGTACTGGTTGAATAGCCCCCATATTCATGAGGGACATAACTTGTTTCTGGGCCTCTGCCCACTGATTTGGCGGCAGATCTGGCCATCCGTTTGGGATTGGTAACGTGTGGAAATCCCTGGGATACTATATTTAAAATCCACTTGTCCCGGGTAATTAGTTGCCAATTTCTTGCATGAAGTGCCAGTTTCCCCCCCAAAGGGGCGGCCAAAAGATAAGTGCTGGTTGATTGCAGAGGAAAGTCATTGAGACTGTTTACCGTAGGAAGGTGCCTTGTTACTTCCAGACTTGGAGGTGGAGGCACCCCATTGTTTTGTTCAAGTTCCTTGTGACTGAAACCTGGAGCCTTTGGAGTGTCTGGGTTTGACCTGAGCGGCTCTGGTGAGTACTGGAAAGGACCAATTCTTAGGCCAGTGCCTACTGAACCTGGTTGGCTGCACTTGTAAGAAATATTTTACAGTTTGCATAGATTTGGCTTTATCTTCCATCTTTTTCAAAACTTCTTCTGCCTTATTACCAAATAGAATGCCCTGTTGTAAAGGAGCATCCAACAATTTTGCTCTAACATGATCAGGCAGATTTTGCTCCTTGAGCCAAGCATGCCTTCTTATCACAGATCGAGTTACAGCGGCCCTGCAGGAGGTCCCCAAGGAATCAAAACCACATTGCAAAGTATGCTTTCCAACTTGTTCAGCTGAATGCAATAAATCCTGCAACTCTATTTTCCACAGAGTCAGAAATCAGTATAATTTTCTATTTAAGTAAGCCCATGACATGCTGCTGATATTTAAGCATAAGAACATGACAGTTTAAAGCCCCGATTGCCAAGGTTGCAGACGTGTAAACCTTCTTACCCCATCTATCCAGCGCCCTGGAGTCTCTATCACAAGGGGTAGGATTTTTAGCAGTAGAAGCCTTAACGCCCTTGGGACCCTGAGAAATGGTTTCAGGGTCAGCAGTAGGGTTTTTAAAAAGGAATTTGTGGGAGTCAGGAACCCTGTAATATCTTTCTGGCTTACTAGGAGCCGGAGGCAGGGAATCAGGAGCCATGCTGGATTCTGAGAAAACATCAACAAGGTCTAGAACAATAGGCCTATGCTGAGGAAGAAGGAGGAAATCCCTAAGCCTCTTTTTAGATTCTGAGAAATCCTGACTCTCCCAGTGAGTGTTCCCTTAAGGTATGCAAAGTTTCTCCAAAAGAAAAATCCTCAGGAGGAGAAGCAGAAGGGATGAAATCTTCTGCATCAGAGTCCTCATAAGGTGGAATAGATAATTCCTGATCAGAAGAGGAATGAGAAGAAATAGAAACCTGATCTGATGAGTCATAATCAGTGCCTTGCCTAGGCCTCTTAGGAGGGGGATGGGAACCGCTGATCAAGGCAATTAAATCCTCAGCCATTTTGATCATTTGTTTTTTAGGCATAGGGGCCTGTGCACGTGGCCCAAGCGTCATTTTTTTAGCCATAGAAGTTGATTTTGGCCTAGGTTTTGAAGAAGGCGTCTGTTTAATATACAAATCTTTAGGCCTAAAAACACCCTCAGAAGCTGGTGCCTGCTCAGCGGCTCCGGACCCATCTAAGGTAGAGACATCCGCGGTTCAATACTTAAAGTATCTCGCAGCATACAGGACTCCAAATGGGTCTCAGTAGAGGACTGCGAATCAAAAGTAGCGGGTATCAGGGGCTGCGAAGGTGCCTCACTGAGTACCAGCGACTGGCTTAGGAGAAGCTTCTTCATCGGTTTTGGACCTCGATGGTCTGCCTGTCTTTTTCTTTGCGTTTTTTGTGTGTTCCGGTAGTCGGATTGCTAACCGACATTTCTGGATAGTTAAATCTTGAGCCAAAATATTTTGAAGGAAAAATATACCGACGCTTAATAGTGTGCTGATTAAATTTAGCACAAAACCGACAGCAAGGCACGCTGTGGTCAGGGCCTAGGCAAGGAATACAGTACAAATGAAAATCCTTATGAGGTATTTGCTTCCCACAAGTAATACAATTATTAACTTTTACTGACATCAGTAAGGAGCAAGAAAAAGTTTCCCCAACGGCTTTGCTTTAGATTGAAGACGTCGGTTCTGAAACTCGAAAACGAAAATTTCAGGAGTCGGCCGAACGGCACTTGCAAACTGCTTCTGTTTCGGGCACTGCGCGGCAAGAAAGACGGATGAAAATGGCATCGGCTGCATGTTTTATACCCCTGATGTCATGGAAGAAGGGACGGCAACCGACGCAGGACCGAAGACTTTGTTAATCAGGTCGACTGAGGGCAACCTGCCAGCAGATTATCCTAATGTAATGACTGCAAAAGTGAAACAAGAAGAAAGTACAGTTTTGTACCTACCATAAATGTAGATGTTCGAGTGCTAATACAGCTGCAGTAATCACATATGGGTTTTCTGCTGTCAGGCGGTCCCTCGGTCGGCCGAATTCCAAAGTCTTAGTCCGGCGTCGGTTGTCATCGCTTTCTCTTCTGACGTCAATGAGGCCAGAGTATATAAGACACAGCCGACGCCATGTTCTTCAGTCTTAGGTTCATAGGTTCATACTAGGCTATCTGCCCTAGGGCATTTATAAGCCTAGCCAGAGTGTGTTTGGCTTTCGCCACCCATTTTAAATTAATTTTGCTATGCCTTTTTTTGAGGTTAGTATACTGTGCCTCTGTCTAACAGTGACACAGAAGTGATAGCCGGGGTAAACCTACGATCTCCCATCCACTCATCAAGATTCCTCTTGAAGAGAGTCAATGTGGGACTCTGCCTAACCTGGACTGGGATTTTATTCCAGAGTGAAGGGAGCCTCTGGGTTATGAATCTGTCCCTCCAGCATGTCCTATTTATTTCAGTGCTGAGGTTCAAGTCTCTCGAGCGTGTAGTTCGATGGGATTTGGATTTTCTGAGGTGCAGCATGTCCATTAATTCCGGGTTGGACATGGCTTTATACGTCAGGCACAGATCGCCTGTGAGCAGGCGGTATGCCACTGAGTAGAGCTGGAGTTTCTTTAACCGGGCAGCATATGGCATCTGTTTTTTGATCCTCTTGGTGAGGTACTTTTGGGGTCTTTCCAGTTGCTGCAGGTGTCTGGTAAGGTACATCCCAAAAGGGGCATTGTACTCAATTATGGGCCTGATGAGGGATGAGTAAAGCGGTACGATGACCTCCCCTGATCTAGATGTGAATCCCTTCATGATTAGGTGGGCTATATAAAATGTTTTTCTAACCACTTTGGCCACGTGGTTGTCAAATGAGAGATTGCTATCAACTTGGGTCCCCAGGTCCCTAATGACTTCTTCTGTACTTAATGGATTACCACCTATGTGGTAATTAGTGGGCACTTTGTTTTTGCCAAAGGGGATGACTATACACTTTTTGGCGTTTAGCTTGAGGCCATGGCTCTGGCACCAGTTGTCTGTTTCTATGAGGCCCTTTTGGAGGATGCTTGTGTCAGCTGGAGAGTTTATTATGGCGCCCAGTTTGCAGTCATCTGCGAACTTGGTCAGCCACAGTCCTTCCGTGTTGGCCTGTACCGCCGAGAAATATATACCGAACAAGAGAGGTCCCAGGACTGAGCCTTGTGTGACGCCACTTGTAACTGGTTTGGAGTCTGACATGGCTCCAGCAATTCTAACCATGTGGGTTCTGTCCTTGAGCCAGTTTGCAACCCATCTAGTGACATAGGGGTTTATATTTAAGCTGGTGAGCTTATCTATAATCCCCGAGTGGGGTATTGTATCGAAGGCTTTTGCGAGGTCCAGGTAGGCTGTGTGGACCACCTTCCCCTCGTCAATGGCCTTGGTGATTGTTTCAAAGAAATCGACCAGGTTTAAGAGGCAGGATCTGCCCTTAACAAAGCCAAACTGGGTAGGATCCAGTGTATGTAGGTCCCCAATATCTTTATTTATGAGGTCCATGATGATCCTTTCCACAGCTTTGCAGACCAAGCTAGTCAGGCTTATGGGGCGATAGTTTCCAGGATCCGTTGAGGCACCACCTTTGTGGAGAGGGACCACTGTTGCTGTACGCCACTCTTTGGGTACATATCCTGTAGTAAGGCTAAGATTGAACAGTAGTTTTATATTTGGGTTTAGCTCTTCTTGGAGTTCATGTAGGACGCAGCCCGGGACACCATCTGGTCCCATTGATGCTGTGTTTTTTGCTTTGGAGAAGGCGGCTCTTACCTGAGCATCTGAGATGTCAGGGGGGCAGCACTCTGTTGGGATAGATATTTGCCCTTTTGGTGGGGAGAGGGAGAAGTTTGCACTGAACCTGTCAGCTAGGATGTTGGCAATGTCTGTGGGCTCGGTGTATTTTTTGTCATTTTGGACTAATTCTGAGCATATCTGGGAATTCCCACCCAGGTTCCTAACATAACTAAAGTAAGCCTTGTGATTATCCTTAGTGTCCTGTGCAATTTTTCTCTCAAAGCTGGCCTTAGACGATTTTATGAGTGCCCGTAGTTTTTGCTAATACTGATCAGAGATGCCTTCCCTTTTGGGATTTTGCTCTATCATGTAGTAGCTTCCTCCTTCTATTGTATAGTTTGTTTATGGCTGGGGTCCACCAGACAGGACGTCTGCCTTTGGAGGATTGGGTCTTGGTTTTATTTGGGATTGCATGACCCATGCATTCCTGAAGGTGTTCATAGAATGCGTTTATAAAGGATTCTGCGGACTGGGCGTATTTTCCACAGGCCGGGGCTTTGAAGGATTTCGCCTCGGTTTTGAGGCGTGAAATTTGCTTTAGAGAAGTTTTTCACTGTGGTTTTCTGGGCATGGGGTGGGGTCGGGATGTGAATATCCAGTGAGATTAGTTTATGGTCTGATCTTACCAGTGAGGGATACACTTCTGGTCTGGAGCATAGTGTCCCCATGTTGGTGATGATCAGGTCCAGTATGTTTTCCCCTCTTGTGGGAGTGGTAACAAGTTGTTCCATAGCATTTGAGTTTATAAATTCTAGGAACCTTTGGGCTAGGGTGTTGGAGCTAGAGTAATGCTCCCAGTCTATGTTTGGGTAGTTGAAGTCGCCCAATATAATGGTGTTTGGAGAGACCTTCATATTTTCCAGTATTCTCAGGAAGGCCAAGTGGGGTTCCTGTGTTTGGGAGGGTGGTCTGTAGCAGGCTATAAACTGGAAGGCAGTTTTACCCACAGTTAGTTGCACATGGATAGTCTCTGATGCTTCGTGCTGTGCCACCAACCTGGAGGTGTGGATATCTTTGACGAATATTGATACTCCCCCTCCTTTTATGGTTCGGTCCAAGTTTTGGGGCCGAAAAGCATGGCATGAGGTATAACCTGGTAGTGCTGGGGTGCTCTCGGGAGCCTTGAACCAGGTTTCTGTTACTGCACAGATATCTATGTTCTCCATGCTAAGGAGAGTTTCGAATGCGTGCATCTTGAGGTTTAGACTTCTGGCGTTGAGTAGCATTACTCTTAGTTTCTTATCCCTTGTGATACCTATGGAGGTAGGTTTGTCTTTTGAGCTTTGCCTAAAAAAGGCACTATGGGGGTAGCAAGAGCCTTTGCCAATATCCGAAAGCCCAGGGGTGACAGGTGCAAGCCGTCCCTAGCGAAGCATCGTGGCTTGTCGAGCATGTCATCCCAGGCTAACAGGCATTGGATCCCCTTTGAATGACACCAATACTTAAGCCAATTGTTGAAATTGATCATCTTGTCTTCATATTGTGGCATCATTCTTGGTGAGGGTAAGATGCTACTCAAGGTCAGGGTCATACCGGCCTGGGCTACATGCTCAGAGAGCTCCTCTATGTCTCTTTTCATGTAGTCCAGGGAGGTACGTCTCAGGTCATTCACACCAGCATGGACAATAACTGAGTCATATTTGTACTTGCCTTGGAGTGACCTGAGTGCTTGTGTTATGTGGCGGATCCTAGCGCCCGACAGGCAGCTCACCGTGACCTTCTCCTTGTTCAGCCTGGTGAGCGGGACCGTCAGTGTGCCTGACGATAGAGTCACCTATTACAAGTGTATCAGGTGTGTTGTTTAGCCTTAAGGGCTGTGACTGGCACACTGGCTTTGTGAGCTATGTGTTGCACGTGTTTTGTTTTGGGGTAGCGGTTGCTTGGGTGTCTGCTTTGGAGGTCTCTGCTGCTTAGGCAGATTTTTATTTAGAGCCTCCGAGTATGTTTTTGTGTTTGGTTTGTTGTCGTGGTAGGTCTATGTGAGACTGGAATTGTAGTGAGTGGGGTTTCCTTCTCCTCCTGACTGGTTACGCCAGTACTGAATTGAGAGAGCTTAGCCTCCAGTTTGGCTATATGGTTGCATCTCTCACATGTGTTGGAATTTGTTGGGAGGAGGAGAGGGTTGTCTGTGTACATGAGGCAGTTGTAACATTGCCTCAAGATTCCCAGATTCACCAGCTGGACGGGAGAGGAGATTGACAACTGACCTTTGGACATGCTAGAATAGTATTGGGAATTCCTTTATAATTGAAAAAAGGGCCAATGGGGAACAAGGTACTAAAGGGGAGTTTGTGAGGGTGTAGTGCTTTTAATTTTTTAGAGCTGACTTATATAATTGCTTAAGTGAGCAAGTGCCAGGTAACTTAAATGCAATGTGTTACAGGTAACTTAAATGCAAAAACGACAAACAGTAACTTTCTTTCAAGTGAAACAAGGAAATAAGTACAGTAAGCAATGCAGATATCACTAGGGATCCACAGAAGTGCTAAAAGGCCGCGTTTTAGGTGGAATTAGCGTTTCAGGGAAATAAACAACAAGCATACAAATAAAGCTAGATTCAGCAGGCCTGGATCTAGTCTATGCTACAGCAAACAAGGTGTACCAATTTCAGTAAGAAACAGTTAGAATATGCAGGCACTATAAGCCTCTAACCAGAAATTCCCTGCTCAGAAGGGCAGAGTCCAGCCTCTCCTCCCACAAGAGTGCAGACCGCAATCCTTCTTAACGTAAAATAACTGGCCTGAAGCCCAAGTGCTTAAACCAGAACTAATACACTTTTAGAATAACAGACACTGAGCTCTCAATCAGCAGTTCCCAACTTAGAAGGATGTAAGCTACCTGTCCTGCCACCACAGTGCAGGCCACAAACCTTCCTAATGTAAAACAACTGGTCTGAAGCCCAAGTGCTTAAGCCAAAAGACTTAGAAATGATAGCTACACTTTAATCAAGTTACTACCAGCAGTAATAAATACAACTGAATACTTTAAAGAATGCCTGGATTAGTGCTCATGTTATTCAAACAAAGCTAGATTCAGCAGGCCTGGATCTAGTCTATGCTACAGCAAACGAGGTGTACCAATTTCAGTAAGAAGCAGTTCAAATATGCAGGCACTATAAGCTTTAACCAGAAATTCCCAGCTCAGAAGGACAGAGTCCAGCCTCTCCTCCCACAAGAGTGCAGAACACGAACCCTCTTAATGTAAAATAACTGGCCTCAAGCCCAAGTGCTTAAACCAGAATTAATACACTTTTAGAACAACAGACACTGAGCCCTCAATCAGCAGTTCCCAACTTAGAAGGATGTAAGCTACCTGTTCTGCCACTACAGTGCAGACCACAAACCTTCCTAATGTAAAACTGGTCTGAAGCCCAGGTGCTTAAACTAAAAGGCTTACAATGAGTTACACCAAGCAGTAATAAATACAACTGAGTACTTTTAAGATGACGCAAAAGCAAAATAAAGTAGGAAAAAACACAAATACAGTAAAAGCAGATACATTTTTTTTTTTTTTTTTTGGAAAGAGAGAAAGGAGTAGCAGAAACTAAGCTTATTGGCCTTCTCAAATGCTCTCCCTGTACTGGGTAGAATGAGGTAATGACACTAGACTGGGAGGAGGGTCCCAGATCAAATTTACACTAGGGGCGGGCAACTGCAAAGCCACCAACTATAAAAACACTATACCAACAGGAAGGGAGGGTGGGAAACAAACAGCAGAAATGTTACTCACAGCTGAAGAGCAGCAGTGAGCCTTTAAATGAAAGTTTTAAACAGCTAAAGGAGCCACTAGAAAAAAGTGTTTAACTGCAACAAGTTATCATAAACAAACAACCCAACAGATGCTTAATAAGAGTGGACAATTTCCAGTTAATACCTCACACACAGTGAAACTAGCTAGAAAAAATACACAGTACACAAAGTGCTATAAACAACAAAGAAATAAAGAACAAAATAAACAAAAAACAGGACACTTAATGTTATATATTGTAGCTCCGAGTTTGCTGAGTGTCCTTCCTTCAATCAGCTCACTGTAAAATGGCTGAACACTCACCACTGAGCTTCTTAGGTAACAGAAAGTTGAAACCTTGCCCCAGATTGTCAGGAGCCCCCCCGAAAGAAGGCAATACATAAATTATGCTTATATGCTTATACATATAATGCAATATAATCCAAAAACAGTGGTTGCAAGCAAATAAACCTTAGAAGGATAACCCAGTCAGGCTGTATGAAGAGGTTGTTAGGCCCCATGCCTTTACCAAGTGGGGAAGGAGGGAGGGAAAAGTACAGTTTTGTACCTACCATAAATGTAGATGTTCGAAGATCCACATTGCTGCAGTCCTAACACTTGGGTAGTCCGCTGTCCACGGTCGGCCCGAATATCAAAGTATAAGGCTGACGTCGGTCAGGGCGCATTTAACTGACGTCAGGACGTCAGGGTACAAATGCGCATGACCGGCGTCATATCCTCAGTCTTTTCTTGCCCCAGATGTCAGAAGACCTTAAAAAGAAAGGTCAAAACCGAAAGACAGCAAACAAATAACCAACCACCCTCGCACTAACTATATGTACAATAGATATAATACACACAATATGTACAACCCAACCCACACAACCACCTCCAAGTACAGAGGGGAAGGAGGGAGGGTAAATTGGACTGCAGCAATGTGGATCTTCGAACATCTACATTTATGGTAGGTACAAAACTGTACTATGTTCTTCATCTCACATTGCTGCAGTCCTAACACTTGGGTAGAATCCCAAAGCAGAGATAAGGGAGGATGGCTAACTATAAGGAAGCAGGAGCTGCCAAAATGCCCTGCAAAACCGCAGTGGCAAAACCAGCCCTGGACTTAGAGTAAAGTGGCAGGTGATAATGCCTAGAGAAGGTATGCACAGAACTCCAAGTAGCTGCCTCTAAAATATCCTTGGTCGCCACTCCCCTCAAAAAAACTGTGGAAGTGGCAGTAGCCCTAGTGGAATGAGGCCTAATCCCAGCTGGAACCTCCTTGCCATGATGGGAATAACAGAAAGCAATGCAAAACCCAATCCACTTAGAAATAGTTTGTTTTGACACAGGCTTGCCCTGAGAACTCAAAGCAAAAGAAACAAACAACTGCTGAGACTGCCTGAACCCTTTAGTTCTGTCCAAATAATAACGCAACTGCCTGTGTACATCCAAAGTGTGCAAAATCTTTTCCCCTTTATTTTGGGGATTTGCATGAAAAGTAGGCAAATGAATAGTCTGGTTTAAAGCCACACTAGAAACCACCTTAGGCATAAAGGAAGGATTAGTACGTAATGAAACCCTATCCTTATGGAAAATCAAGAAAGGCTCAACTGCCATAAGGGCCTGCAATTCAAACCCTTCTTGCAGAGGTAATGGCCAATAAAAAAGCAGTCTTCCATGATAAATATTTCAACTCAGCAGTAGCTGCAGGCTCAAAAGGTTGTAGAGTGAGTTTCTCCAACACAAAATTGAGATCCCAAGCAGGAGTAGGAGCTCTTGTGGGGTCTGATATTCTTTGCCCCTCTAAGAAATTGCTTGAACAAAGGATGAGAAAACAATGGTGGGTCGCAATCATAGTGAGCTGAAATTGCTGCAGCATGAACTTTAATAGAAGAGAAGGACAAACCTTTGTCCAGTAACTCAGTAAGATATTGAAGAGCCACACTTAAATTAGGCTCAGAAACATCAAAATCCTTTGCTGCACTCCAAAATAAAAATCTCTTCCATTTATCTGCGTACACTTTCCTTGTACTAGGCCTTCTAGCTTCCAAAATCACATTCAAAACTTGTTGTGGAAGATGAGACCCTGTATGGCTCAAAACAGAATATGCCAGGCTGTTAGGTGAAGAGAGTGAAGTTTGACATTGAGCAAATGGCCGTCTTCCTGTGACAACAGGTGTGGAATCGAAGGCAAAGGCCATGGAGGCTTCCGTACTAGACTTCTCAGTAATGGGTACCAGTGCTGTCGAGGCCAATCTGGAGCTATTAAAATCATCCTTGGCTTGTCCTGTCTGACCTTCAGAAGTACCTTTGGGAGGAGAGGCAGAGGTGGAAAGGCATACACATGAAGATTGCTCCAATTGAAAGAAAGAGCATCCACTTTCCAAGCTGTGGGATGAAACCTTTTTGTGCAAAACTTTGGCAGCTGATGGTTTAGTGGAGAAGCGAACAGATCTATGTCTGGAGTTCCCCATGACACTGTCAATTTCTGAAATACATGAGGATCCAATTTCCACTCGTGGGGATCCATAATTTCTGCTCAACACATCTGCTAAGGAGTTCTGTGCTCCTGGCAGAAACCTTGCCTGAAGATTGAGCTGTAAACTGAGAGCAGTCTCCCACAAAATCATTGTTTGCCTGCATAGAGGATAAGAATGCGTTCCCCGTTGCTTGTTGATGTACCACATGACAGTTGTGTTGTCTGTTAGAATAAACACCTGTCCTGGAAGAAGGAATTCCTTGAAAGCTATTAATGCAAACTGGACTGCTAACATCTCCTTCATGTTGATATGTAGATGTAGTAGTCTGACAGGCCACTTGTTTTGTATCCATTTTCCATTCAGATGTGCTCCCAAGCTTTGTCTGAGGCATCTGTCGTTAAAATCTGACTTGCCTCTGGCCGGGTCACAGAGAGTCCCTTGTTTAGGTGACATTCCTGAGCCCACCACAAAAATTCCTTCTGAATGCAAGGTATTATTGGAATGACAGTGTCCAGATCCTGGCAGTGCTGTGTCCATACACTTTTGAGATACCATTGTAGCTTCCTCATATGCAGTTTGGCATTGGGAAGCACCAGAATACAAGATGCCATGAACCCTAAGGCTTGAAGGACTGTCCTTGCAGTCAGCCCGGACTGATGAGATAGTTGACGGAAGTAAAGGGAAAGACTCTTTTGTTTGTCCGGGGTTAAAAAGGCCATCTGGGCTGCTGTATTCAGTCTCACACCCAGAAAGCACATGTCTTGAGAGGGTACTAGACTGGACTTTATTTTGTTCACAGAATACCCTAGGCATCTTAGCACTGCTATCACATACTCCAAATGAAGAAGCAGCTCTTCCCTTCCTTGAGCCAGAATCAGGCAGTCGTCCAAATAAGGATAGATCTGTATTCCTTTTAGTCTGAAGAAAGCTATCACTGGAGCCAGAACTTTCGTGAACACTCTGGGCGCAGTAGATAAGCCAAAGGGCAATGCAGAGAACTGATAGTGAGAAGTCCCAGCTCGAAAACGCAGATACTTTCTGCAACTGAGTCTGATAGGAACATGAAGGTAAGCCTCCTTGAGATCCAAAGTTACCATCCAATGATCTTTGCCCAGCAGAGGTAAAAGCTGCTGCAACGTCAACATTTCGAACTTGGGAATGTCCAGATAAGTGTTGAGGATAGATAAATCCAAAATTGGTCTCCACGTGTTCCCCTTCTTTGGTACTAGGAACAGGTGAGAATAAAATCCTAGGCCCATTTCTGGCAGAGGGACCGGCTGTATGGCCCCTAGTTGAAGCAACAGAGAAACCTGTCTGTGAGCCTCTATTCTTTGTTGAGGAGGAACGTCTGGCATGCCTCTGAAAGGAGGTAAGGTATGGAAATAAAACCTGTAGCCGTGGTGTATGATATCCAATACCCATCTGTCCTGGGTAATTAAACTCCAATTTTCTTTGAAGAGTGCCAACCTTCCTCCCAAAGGTGCTGCCAGACGAGCAGGCTCTGGCAGCTGAAAAGGTAGGTCATTGGGTCTGTTTACGAAAGGACTGACCCCTGCCCTCACCCGAAGCCTGTGCAGGAGAACTCCTTGTTCTAGGCCGGAAAGAGCCCTGTGCTCTGCCCTTACCACGTCTAGATCTACCCCTAGACTGGGAATCATAAGAAGGATACGTCCACCCCTTAGTAGGCCAATTTCTACTAAACTTTGGAGGCTGCATAGACTTAGCCTTGTCTACCATTTTCTTTAAGACTGTCTCAACAGGAGGCCCAAACAACACGTCAGATTGTAAAGGAGCATCTAAAATCCTTGTTTTAACATGTTCAGACAAATTCTGATCCCTCAGCCAGGCGTGCCTGCGAAGAACAGTTCCAGTGGCAGCCACCCTAGACGAGGCCAGTACAGCATCAAAACCACATTGCAAAGAATGCTTACCCACCTGTTCAGAAACATGGACTAAATCTTGCAACTCTTTACAATCAATACCAACTGCCAGAGCATCAACCTTAGACTTCAATTGTGAAAGGAGATAGTTTTGGTATTTCAACATGTGAAACTGGCAATTCAGAGCCCTTATAGCAAGAGTGGAAGAAGTATAAACTTTCTTACCCCATCTATCCAAGGCCCTAGCCTCCTTATCTGTAGGAACCGGATTCTTAACAACAGAAGCCTTAACACCTTTAGGCCCCTGGCTAACAGTTTCTGGGTCTGCCCTAGGACTTTTAAAAAGATACTTGTGAACGTCAGGCACCCTGTAATACCTATCCGGCTTAACAGGAGCAGGAGGCAAAGAATCAGGATTAAGAGAAGCCTCTGTAAAAACATCTTCCACTACATCCAAAACAGGAGGTATAGCCAAAGGCCTATGCTGGGGTAAAACAGAAATTCCCTAAGCCTTTTCCTGGAATCAGAGAAGTCCTGACCTTCCCACTTAAAATGCTCCCTCATGGAATGAAGAGTTTCTGAAAAAGAAAAATCCTCAGGAGGAGTAGCAGAAGGAGTAGAATCATCCACATCAGAATCAGAATAAGGAGAGTACTCCTGCAAGTCTTCAGCCGAAGACTCTGAAACATCTGAAGCTTGCTCAAAACCCCCCAGCTCAGGCTCCACCCTAGGTCTCTTAGCAGGAGGGGGAATAGAACCCCTAATCAAAGTAATCAAATCCTCTGCCATTTTAAGCATATGCTTCTTGGGCATAGTACCTGAAGAGCTAGGGGTAACACCAACTGAAGCCAAACCTGGCCTGCCCCTGGGAGAAGCCTTAGTAACAGAAGGAGAGGGCCTAACCACCTTAGGAAGGGAGGGGAGTATAGTAACCTGAGAAGCCCCCTCAGCCTGACTTGCCTCCTGAGAGGCCACATCTTGCAATAATAAAGTTTCACTCTGTGAACACAAAGAAATCTCGGGAGCCACCGGCTCCACCGACACCTCTAAAGAACAGGCGTCCGGTACAGACGGTTCTTCTAGCCTAGGCTTAACTGTCTTGTCCTTGCGCTTCTTCGAGGAAGCGGGCGTCGGAGCGTCCGACGGCATTTTATAATTGCACCGCTTCCCAAAGACTAACCTTGCACAATCCAACCTTCTCTTTATAGTGCGTTTATTAAATCTAGCACAAGAGCGACAGCCAACAACGTCGTGCTCAGGCCCTAAGCAAGGAATACACAAAGTATGATAATCTCTATGCGGTATCTGTTTCCCACAAGAAACAATTATTAACTTTTCTGACATCCGGTAAATGACTGAGGCAAGAAAAACAAAATATTCCCCAACGGGGTACTTAGCCAACTTTGAACTCGGTCTGAAACTTCTAAATAGAAAAATCTCAGAACGCCAACCGGCACTTGCAATGCTGCTTCTGCATCGGACCATGCGGCAAAAAAGACTGAGGATATGACGCCGGTCATGCGCATTTGTACCCTGACGTCCTGACGTCAGTTAAATGCGCCCTGACCGACGTTAGCCTTATACTTTGATATTCGGGCCGACCGTGGACAGCGGACTACCCAAGTGTTAGGACTGCAGCAATGTGAGATGAAGAACATCCTGTACTGCAGCTGTATTAGCACTCGAACATCTACATTTATGGTAGGTACAAAACTGTACTATGTTCATCGTGCATACAGCTGCAGTAATCACATATGGGTAGAATCCCAAAGCTACGCACAGGGTGGTAGGTACTAGGAGGAACTGGGTTGAGCCAGAATGCCCTGCAAAACAGCAGTGGCAAAGCCTGCTCTTGTTCTGGAATATAAAGGCAGGTGGTAGTGTTTTGTGAAGGTATGTACAGAACTCCAAGTGGCTGCCTCCAGAATATCTTTGGTAGGAACTCCTCTGAGGAAGGCTGTAGAGGTAGCTGTGGCCCTGGTGGAGTGTGATCTGATACCTGTAGGAACAGATTTCCCATGATAGGAATAACAAAACCGTATGCAGTGGCCTATCCACTTTGAAACAGTCTGCTTGGAAACTGGCTTCCCTTGAGCCCCTACAGCATAGGACACAAAGAGTTGCTCTGATTTCCTGAAGGACTTTGTTCTGTCCAAATAGTAACGTAGCTGCCTATGAATGTCTAAGGAATGTAGCAGCCTTTCCCCTTTGTTTTGAGGATTGGGGTAAAAGGTAGGAAGGTGGATGGCTTGATTTAAAGCTACCCTAGATACTACTTTAGGCATAAATGATGGGTTGGTACGAAGGGAGACCCTGTCCTGATGGAAAATGAGAAAGGGCTGCACCGCCATGAAGGCCTGTAATTCCGAAACTCTACGAGCTGAAGTGATAGCCAGAAGGAAGGCAGTTTTCCAGGACAAATATTGCAAATCTGTTGAGGCAGCGGGTTCAAAAGGAGGCAATGTTAATTTTTCTAGTATGTAGTTAAGATCCCAGGCTGGTATTGGTTGTTTCCTTGGTGGTCTAATATTCTTAGCCCCTCTGAGGAACTGTCGTAAGAGTGGGTGAGAAAATAAAGGAGGATCCGTGTTGTATTCTGCAGAAATAGCTGAGGCATGGATTTTTATGGAGGAAAATGAAAGTCCACTGTTCAGCAGCTCAGCTAGATACTGTAATACCTGAGGCAAGTTCAGTTTTCTAGGGTCCTGGCCTTTTTTCGCATTCCAAGAACAAAACCGCTTCCATTTTGCGGAGTAAGCTTTTCTAGTAGATGGTCTTCTGGCCTCCAAAATGACATCCTGCACCTCCTTGGAGAGTAGGGTCTGTTGTGGTGTTAAGGAATTTTCCATGCAGCGAGATTGAGTGTTTTCAGCTGGCTGTGGAGAGTTTTGTAACTGTGCTGAGTCAGCAGAAGTGGCATTAGGGGCAGAGACCAGGGAGGAGTATGTGTTAGGCTCCTCAGCAATGGGTACCAGTGTTGCCTTGGCCAATCTGGAGCAATCAGTATCATCTTCGGTCTGTCTGTTCTTGCTTTCAAAAGTACCTTGGGCAAAAGAGGCAGAGGTGGGAATGCGTAAACTGTCCATGCTGTCCAACTGAATGAAAGGGCGTCCACTCTCCAGGCCTTTGGATGAAAGGTCCTCGAACAAAACTTTTCCAATTGATGATTCCTGTGGGAGGCAAAAAGATCTATGTCTGGCCTCCCCCACACTTGGGTTATTTCTGCAAACATCTGCAGATGTAACTTCCATTCGTGTGGATCTGCCATTCGTGTGGATCTGTCATATTTCTGCTTAATTTGTCTGCCAGCGTGTTTTCCAATCCTGGCAGGTACTGTGCTTGAAGTTCGATTTGCCATTCCAGAGCCAAGTTCCAAAGGGTCATGGCTAGTCTGCACAAGGGGTATGAATGTGTTCCTCCTTGTTTGTTTATGTACCACATTACTGTGGTGTTGTCTGTTCTTATGAGTAATTGTCCTGGATGCAGGAAGTCTTTGAAAGCTGTAATTGCATTTATTACTGCTAGCATTTCTTTTTGATTGATGTGGAGGTGCTTTTCTTTTTGGGACCATTTGCCCTGGATGCACCTGTCAGTCATGTGCGCCCCCCCAAGCGTAATCTGAGGGGTCTGTGGTGATAACTTGCTCTGCTTGATGCTTGCAGAATGGGAGGCCTGTGTTTGCTTGACATGCTTGAGCCCACCATAGAAATTCCTTTTGCAAACATGGAATTATTGGTAGTATTGTTTCCAAACTGTGACTGTGTTGAGACCATAGGTTTTTTAGGTACCATTGAAGTTTCCTCATATGCATCTTTGCACATGGGATTAAAAGAATGCAAGATGCCATGAATCCCAGAGCCTGCAGGATTTTCCTTGCAGTAAGCCTGGTACTTTTTGCTAGTATTTTGAAGTACTGAGATAGTTGCCCTTGTTTTTCTGGCGTAAGATAGACCATCTGGGTGTTTGTGTCCAATTTGGCACCCAGGAAGGTTATTTTCTGAGATGGTGTTAGCCTTGATTTCTCTTTGTTGATTGTGTATCCCAGAGCATGCAATAGCCGTGTCACATATGCCAGATGCTCCAGAAGTATGTGCTTGCTGTCCGCTTGGTTCAGGCAGTCCTCCAAATAAGGGTAAATTTGTATCCCTTGAAGTCTGCAGTAGGCAATCACTGATGCCAGGCACTTTGTGAAAACTCTGGGCGCAGTAGATAAGCCAAAGGGCAATGCAGAGAATTGATAGTGGATTGAACCTGCAAGAAATCTGAGGTATCTTCTGCAGCTTTGTCTGATTGGGACATGCAGGTATGCCTCCTTGAGGTCCAATGTTGCCAGCCAAAACACCTTGCCCAGCATGGGAAGAAGTTGCTGTAATGTGAGCATCTTGAATTTTGGTACGAGTAGAAATGTGTTTAGGATGGATAAGTCCAAAATGGGTCTCCAGTCGGTTCCTTTCCTTGGTACCAGAAAAAGCCTTGAATAAAAACCTTGACCTTGTTCGTGAGAAGGTACCTCTTGAATAGCTCTCATGCTTAAGAGCTTTGAAATTTGTAGTTGTGCCTCTGCCCTTTGATTCTGTGGCAGGTTTGGCATGCCTCTCATTTTTGGAAGAGTGTGGAAATGAAATTTGTAGCCTCTGTTTATAATGTCCAGGATCCATTTGTCTTTTGTGACAATATGCCAATTGTTTGCAAATAATGCTAGCTTTCCTCCCAAAGGTGCTGCCAGCTGAGACGTGCTTGGCATGGAAATGAGGGAGTCATTGGGTTTGCTTCCTGTATTGTTGTGCACTGTCCTCGCCACCTCTTGGCGCTGGAGTTAGCCATTGTCGTCCTCTATATGATCCTTGTGATTGCCCTCTGCCCCTTGTGCGTCTGTATCTACCTCTTTGGGGCTTGTCAGTGGCTGGAAAGGACCAGTTCTTTGAAGGCCAATTTCTGCTAAAACGTGGAGGTTGGACCTGGAAAAAGGTTTTGACAGTTTGCATGGATTTGGCTTTTTCTTCCATTTTCCATAATATCTACCAAACAGCACATCCTTTTGTAAAGGAGCATCTAGAAGTTTAGCGTTCACATGATCAGGCAAGTTTTGTTCTCTAAGCCAAGCATGTCTGCGAATGACTGATCCCGTAGCAGCCGCTCTACTTGAAGCCTCTAGGGCATCATAACCACATTGTAAAGTGTGTTTACCCACTTGCTCTGCACTATGCATCATATCCTGTAACTCCTTTAAATCTGGTTGTTCAGGTTGAGACATTTTGTTCCTTAATTGTGATAGCAGGAACTGTTGATATTTAAGCATATGAAACTGACAATTTAAGGCCCTCATGGCTAGGGTGGCCGAGGTATATACCTTTTTACCCCACCTTTCTAAAGATCTTGATTCCCTTTCTGCAGGAAGTGGATTCTTGGCAGTGGAGGCCTTCAATCCCTTGGGGCCTTGTGAAATGGTTTCAGGGTCAGCATTATGGCTTTTGAAGAGAAATTGGTGAGAGCTGGGTACTCTGTAATACCTATCAGGTTTGACTGGTGCAGGAGGCAGAGAATCCGGGTTAAGGCAAGCCTCCGAGTAGACATCATCCAGTATGTCCAAAACAGGGGGTATAGCCAGAGGTCTGTGTTGAGGTAACAAAAGAAATTCCCCAAGTCTTTTCTTGGAATCTGAAAAGTCTTGGCCTTCCCAATGGAAGTGTTCCCTCAAGGTGTGCAAGGTTTCCCCAAAGGAAAAATCCTCAGGAAGGGATACAGAAGGGATGGACTGCTCTGCATCCGAATCCTCAAAAGGAGAGTAAGAGTGTTCCTCTGCATCAGAATGTTCTGATAAAAAGGCTCCCTGATCAGAAGAGGGGGAATCTTCCTCCACTCTGGGTCTCTTGTCTGGAGGGGGTTGAGAACCTCTGATAAGAGTAATTAAATCCTCAGCCATTTTAAGCATCTGTTTTTTAGGCATGGGACCTGGAGAAGGGCCCTGTGCAACAGGCCTCGTGGGATGCCTGGCTGCTTTGGATTTAGTAAAGGCCTTAATTGAAAAAGAAGATGAGGGCCTAAAGACACCATGGGTGGAGGTGGACCTGTCCACATTAGTAGGCTCAACATTAGCAAAGGCTTCAGTTGTAGTCTGGGAAAGGGCCGAGGTCCCAGCGGTCTCGGGTACAGAGGACACCGCCAAAGGAGTGTCGTCGGTAGTCAGGGACTGCAAAGGCGTCTCGCTGAGAACCGGACCACGTGCAGCCTGTTTTGGCGTGGTGTCGGCGGGCCTCGCGTGTCGGTCCTTTTCCTTGCGTTTTTTGGACAAAACGGTAGTCTGAGTGTCCGACGACATTTTATAATCAAAAGCTTTACCAAAGTAGTGTTGGGCGAACTCCGCCCGACGCTTAATAGTGCGTTTATTGAAGGTAGCGCAAAAGCGACAGCCCGAGACGTCGTGGTCTGGGCCCAAACAAGGTATGCAGAGGGAATGGAAATCCTTATGCGGTATTTGCTTCCCACAAGAAATACAATTATTAACTTTTTCTGACATCGGTCTGAGGCAAGAAAAGTTTCCCCAACGGGGTACTTAGCTTTAATGAAGACTTCGGTTTCCAAAATTTTCGTAATTCAGGAGCTGGCCGACATGCACTTGCGAACTGCTTCTGCTTCGGGCACCGCGCGGCAAAAAAGACTGGAGAACATGGCGTTGGTTGTGTCTTATATACTCTGGCCTCATTAACGTCATAAGAGAAAGCGACGACAACCGACGCCGGACCAAGACTTTGGAATTCGGCCGACCGAGGGACCGCCTGACGGCAGAAAACCCATATGTGATTACTGCAGCTGTATGCACGATGAACATCATCAGGTTCTTACTGGAACCGAGATCGGCGGAGGCAGGTAGGTCAGTGTCAGGGCTACAATGACTCGACTGGAGATGGAGGAGGAAGATGAGACGGTGTTGAAGTAGAACCAGTCCTGGTGTTGAACTGGCTAAGAACCAGAAGAAGGTAATCCCCTCACTGGCAAGAGCTGGTCTACCAGCCTCACAATGTCCGATTCTGAGGGGGTCTTAGTGGATTGAACAGACAATGCCAAAGGAGACCTAGCTGGTCTCGGTTTGACAAAAGGACTTGGTGCTCGGTCCTTAAATGACTCGACCAAGGGTGAGTACCTAAATCTTGGAATCGCGATCAAATTAGTCTGCTCTGGTACATACAAAATTTCCAGTGCCGAGGCAGTAGTTGTGTCCAAGGATGCAATAGGTGCAGTGTCTTTCTTGCCATTCGGTGCCGAGCAGAGCTGTCGGCGCCAAAGGCTGTTTCAGTACCTTTTTAGGCAGTTACGAGAAACTGCTTGAAACAGAGTGAGATAGAATAGTTGTGTAAGAACTTACCATAACTTTAGATGTCCTTCTCTTCCATGTTGCAGAATTCATAACAGTAGGGAGATGCTGCCAGCAGCGCCACCCTCCGCCCAGTATACCACAGTCTTTGTTTCTGGAGGGTACGTGTGACGTCCCTTTTCAGAGCCATAAACTGACGTAGGGTATGAAGGTGATGTCTGCACGCACCCTCCTCAGAATGAACTGCTGTATAATGCACTACTCCTGTGGCTAAACGAGTCCCAAGGGGACTCTTAAGAATTACATGCAGGCTAGAGTCAGGGAAGTAGGTGGTTTGTGTGTAGTGGAGACATTGGGGGGATATCAAGTAATGTGCCCCCAGCTCAGAATGGGAAGCAAGAAGTTAAAGGTAGAGGGGCAGGCGGGGGGGGGGGGGGGGTTGAATACTGCAACATGGAAAAGGAGGACATCTAAGGTTATGGTAAGTTCTTACACAACTATTCTATATCCTTCTATTCACATGTTGTAGTAATCATAACAGCAGAGAGTACCAGAACTTTTAGGCATGGTTTTGGGTGGAGGATTGGGTTCCCTGGTCAATGAGCCCTTGGAAAATGGACCTGGCAAACCCTGCCCTAGCTCTAGAGACAAGGTCCAGTTTGTAAAGTCTGGTGAAGGTGTGGCAGAAGTCCAAATGGCAGCTTCCAGGATGGAAGCATAGTCAATTCCTTTGAAAAAGGCAGCTGAGGAAGCAGCTGCCTGGTAGAGTGAGGTCTGACTTCTCCGTGTACAGATTTTCCATGGAAGGAGTAGCATAGGGTAATGGATTTAGAAATACATGAGGAAATGGTTTGCTTAGAGACTGCCTTCCCTAGGGCTCTGGAGTGGAAGGAGACGAAAAGTTGATCTGATTTTCTGATAGGTTTACTTTTGTCTAAGTAGTACCTGAATTGTCTGTGGACATCCAGGGAATGGAGAGCCCTTTCTGAGGAATTTTGTGGTTGAGAGTAAAAAACTGGTAGACTGACGGTCTGGTTTAGTGAAAGTTCATTAACGACCTTTGGCACGAGGGAAGGGTCGGTCCTAAGGGCAATTCTATCCTTGTGGAAAATAAGGTAAGGAGAGATGACCATGAGGGCTTGGATCTCCGATACCCTCCTGTTGGATGTAAGGGCCACTAGTAGAACTGTTTTCAGTGTGCATAGCTTTAGGAATACTGAATGAGTTGTTTCAAAGGGTGGCAATGTAAGTTTTTCTAGTACAAAGTTCAGATCCCAAGGGGGAGGGATAGGTTTCCTGGGAGGCCTGACGTGAATCACTCCCTTCAGGAAAAATCGGACCTCCAGCCTGGAATCCAGAGGAGGGGAGATTGGCAGACTGGCAGAGATATAGCAGATAAATGCACTTTGACGGATGAATATGTTAGTCCAGAGTGCAGTAGCTCACACAAAAAGGAAAGGACCACAGGTATAGAGGTAGAGGGTCTTGGTTTTTCCGTTAACACTAGTAGGAGAATCTATTCTATTTGGATACATAGTTTCTCCTAGTACTAGGTTTTCTGGCCTCCTGCAGAACATTGAGTATGTCCTCCGAGTATAGGTGCCTGTAGGGGAACAAAACCCTATCACCCATAAGGTTAATTTCAGTCAGTCTGCCTGAGGGTGTAGAGTAAGGATCCTCTGTCCTGTGTGAGTAGGTCTATTTGGTGGGGTAAACTGTGGTGATTGCCCTTGGCTAGTAAGTGAAAGAGGGAAACCAATGCTGTCTTGGCCAAAAGGGGGTCACCAGTAGGATTTTTGGGTTGTCCCACTGTATTTACAGAAAGACTTTCTGAATCAGAGTGAGTGGGGGGAATGCATAAAGGTACATCCCCCCTCCCCCAAGAGAAGGAGAAGGTGTCCACTTTCCATGCTTGTGGATGTGGATTCCTTGTGCAGAATTTGGGCATCTGTCTGTTCTATGTGGAGGCAAAAAGGTCTGCTTGTGGATTATGTCTAGAAATACTTCCCTGTGAAGCATCCATTCGTGACTTGGAGCTAAATTTCTGCTCAGGTAGTCTCCCATGACATTCTCTGTGGAAGGGATATAGACAGCTAGCAGATGAATGTGGAGGGATACTGCTAGGTTCCAGATCTGGATTGCTAGGCTGCACAGAGGGTAGAACTTTGTTCCTCCTTGCTTGTTGATGTACCACAGGACAGTCATACTGTCTGTGTTTACTTTCAGGGTTCCTGGGAGAAGGACTGATTTGAAGTTTAGCAGGGCCAAGGGTTAAGACCCTCATTTCTTTGATGTTGATATGGTCCTTTAGTCTTGAGCTGGACCATGTGCCTTGCACAGAGTTGTCTTTGGCCTGTAAGTAGCACTGCCCCCCATCCCAAGTCAGAGGCATCTGTGGAGACCTGTTGTAGGGGGGCTGGGATCTGAAGGTGGATCCCTTAGTTGAGTTGAAGAGCTGAGACCCACCACTGGAGGTCCTTCTTCAAGCACTGAAGTAAGGGGAGTGGAGTGTCCAGGGCCTGGAAGTGTTGACTCCATAGGTTTTTCAGGACCCACTGGATTATTCTCATATGGAGTTTTGCTAGAGGCAGTATGGGTATGAGTGATACCATGTGTCCTAGAATTCTTAGCATCTCTTGAGCTGGCAAGAAAGAGTGGGAGAGGATTCTCTGAAAATATAGACAAAGGTCTAGGATTCTTAGATCTGGAATGAAGGTTTTCATTAGGTCTGTTCTGATCCAGCAACCCAGGAAAACAAGGTCTTGAGAGGGATCAGGTGAGATTTTTTGTGGTTTATGGTGAACCCTAACAGAGATAGGGTGGCACTTACCTGTTGTAGATGTAACAGGAAGGTTTGGCGGTCTTGATGAAGAATGAGCAGGTGGTTCAGGTATGGGTACATCTGAATACCCTGCATCCTGCAGTGGGCAATGACAGGGGCAAGGCATATTGTGAATACTTGGGTGGGCAGTAGAGAGTCCAAAGGGCAAGGCTGAGAATTGCAAATGGCAGGAGCATATTGCAAATCTGAGGTATTTCCTGTATTCTGGGTGTATGGGGATGTGTAGGTAAGCATCCTTCAAGTCCAGGGCTACCATGAAAGTCTGAGTTGGAATTAGTGGTAAGAGAAGGGGTAAGATAATAATTTTGAAACTGGGAACTTTGAGAACTAGATTTAGATAGAATAAGTCTAGGATTGGCCTCCAAGGGCCGTCCTTCCTTGGTATCAGAAACATTCTGGAGTAAAAACCCCTGTTTCTTTGCTGGTGTGGTAGTTGTTCTATGGTACCTTGAACTAGAAGCTGCTGAATGATAGGAGGGAAAAGGTGGGTTTGGTTTGCAGGTGGTTGAGGGATGCGCCTGAAGGGTGGTATCATCCACCAAGTCATGAAGTAGCCTGAGTGAATGATCGAGAGAAACCACTGTTCTGATGTAATAATCCACCGGGGAGAAGGGAAAGGGTGAGACGGAAGGGAAGTGGGGTGCTGTGCTGCAAGGGAGGGTAGCCACAGAAAAGGCGGTCTGGACTGGTTAGACTGGCCTTGAAAGGGGGCAGTGGAAGAAAGTACAGTTTTGTACCTACCATAAATGTAGATGTCCGAATTGGATAGCATCTGCAGTCATAACAACTGGGTTGTCCTGTCGTCAGGCAGCCCTTCAGTCGGCCGGATTCCAAAGTCCGGGTCCGGCTTCGGCTGATGTCGCACTTCACCCGACGTCATCTCTGTTGGTCTTCGGGTATAAAAGCATCAGCCGACGCCATTTTCTTCAGTGTTTCTTGCCCCAGATGCCAGAAGCCCTATAGAAGGCTAAAAATTTTGGATAGATGCCAATGTTTCCAAAAGATAGAGGTAAACACAAAAATAAGCATGTATGTACCTAAATACAAACAAATACACCATGAAAGAAATCCCCACTAGCTAGCTATTAGAAGGGTAAACACCCTAGGAGTACCACAGAGGGAAGGAGGGAGGGTAATCCTGACTGCAGATGCTATCCAATTCGGACATCTACATTTATGGTAGGTACAAAACTGTACTATGTCCTTCATGGATGCATCTGCAGTCATAACAACTGGGTAGAATACCATAGCCAACTAGGGAGGAGGATAAAAGTAGATTATGGTGTGTTTAGGATCCCTTGCAGAACAGCAGTGGCAAACCCTGCTCGGGATCTGGAATATAGAGGTAAATTATAATGCTTGGCAAATGTATGCACGGAGGTCCAAGTAGCCGCCTCAATAATGTCTTTGGTAGCCACTCCTCGTAAGAAGGCTGTGGTAGTGGCTGTTGCCCTTGTAGAATGAGGTCTTATGTTCTGTGGAATTGGTTTTCCATGGAAGGAGTAACAGAATCGTATGCAATTTCCTATCCATTTGGAGATTGTCTGTTTGGAAATAGCTTTTCCTTCCCTTCCTGTTGCATAGGCTACGAAAAGTTGGTCAGTCTTTCTGCTATTTTTGTTCTGTCCAAGTAGTAGCGTAGCTGTCTATGTACATCCAAGGTATGCAGTATTCTTTCCCTCTGTTTTGTGGGTTGGGAAAGAAGGTAGGTAGGTGGATTGCTTGGTTTAAAGACACTCTGGATACCACCTTAGGCATAAATGTAGGATTAGTCCTCATGGACACTCTATCTTGGTGGAAGATTAGAAAGGGTTGCACTGCCATTAAGGCCTGTAGTTCTGAAACCCTCCTTGCTGAAGTAATTGCCAGTAGGAAAGCAGTTTTCCATGACAGGTGTTGTAGGTCTGCTGTTGCTGCTGGTTCAAAGGTGATAGTGTCATTTTTTCTAGCACAAAGTTCAAGTCCCAAGCTGGCAATGGTGGTTTCCTTGGAGGTTTTACATTCTTGATTCCTCTGAGGAACTGCCTGAGCAAAGGGTGTGAAAAAACAGGTGGATCAAAGCTGTATTCTGCTGAAATAGCTGATGCATGAATCTTGATGGAGGAGTAGGACAGGCCTGAATGAAGTAGTTCTGCCAGATACTCCAGAATGTTAGGCATATCTATGTTTGATACATCTTTTCCTCTATCAGAACTCCAAATGACAAACCTTTTCCATTTCCCAGCATAATTCCTTCTAGTTGAAGGCCTGCGTGCTTCAAGAATAATGTCTTTAACTCTTTGTGAAAGTTCTGTATTAGCAGCTGCTATGTGATGTTCCATGCAGTCAGTTGCAGCGTTTTTAGGTTTGGATGCATGGTGCTGAAGTTGTTTTGAGTTAGCATCAAAGGCATCAGGGGTATTGGCCACATATTGTTCGAGACATGCTCCTCAGCAGTGGGTACCAATGCTGTCTTGGCCAGTTTGGAGCTATCAGGATTATCCTTGGGCGTTCCTCCTTGATTTTTAGTAGTACTTTGTGTATCAAGGGAAGAGGTGGGAATGCATATGCTGTTAGGCCTTTCCAGCTGAAGGAGAGCGAGTCCACTTTCCATGCTAGTGGGTGGAATGTCCTTGTGCAGAATTTTTGAGCTGGTGATTGAAAGGTGATGCGAATAGATCTATCTGAGGCATTCCCCATTTCTTGAGATGGTCTTGAAGATATCCGGTGCAGCTGCCATTCGTGGGCATCCGATGTGGTCCTGCTTAACATATCTGCTAGAGAGTTTTCTTTTCCTGGCACAAATATTGCCTGTAACTGGATGTTGTAGCTGAGTGCCAGGGTCCACAGCTCCAAAGTCATTCTGCATAGGGGTAAGAATGAGTGCCTCCCTGTTTGTTGATGTACCACATGACTGTGGTGTTGTCTGTCCTTATCATCAAGTGGTCCTCCTTGAGAAATGGTCTGAACTTTTGGATTGCCAGTTTTACTGCCAGCATTTCTTTTAGGTTGATGTGCAGGTGAAGTTGGTCCTGTGTCCACAATCCTTATGCGCATTTGTCCAGCATATGCCCCCATCCTAGGTCTGAAGCATCTGTTGTGATGGTCTGGCTTGCTTGACCCTGCGAAAGGGCAGGCCTGGGTTTGACTGGCATGCCTGAGCCCACCATAGGAACTCCTGTTTTAAGCATGGTATTAGTGGGATTTCCGTTTCTAGGCTGTGTCTGTGTTGGGACCATAAATTCTTTAGGTACCACTGTAGTTTTCTCATATGTAGTCTGGCAAATGGAACCAAGATTATGCATGATGCCATGAAACCCAAGGCCTGCAGTACCTTTCTTGCTGTTAACTTGTTCAGTTTTGTTAGTGCCAAGAAGTAAAGAGGAGTTCTTTTTGTTTTCTGTAGTTAGGAATGCCATTTGTCTTACTGTGTCCAATTCGCTCCCAGGAAAGTCCTTGTCTGGGATGGTATCAGTCTTGACTTTTGTAAATTGACTGTGTATCCCAGTGCTTGAAGCAAGTAAATGACCCTTTGTAAATGTGTTGTCAGCTTGCTTTTGTTGTCTCCTTGTATCAGGCAGTCGTCCAGGTATGGATAAATTTGAATTCCCTGTAGTCTGCAATGGGCGATTACTGATGCCAGGCATTTTGTGAATACTCTGGGCGCAGTAGATAAGCCAAAGGGCAATGCAGAGAATTGATAGTGCTCTGATCCTGCAAGAAATCTGAGGTATCTTCTGCAGATTGGTCGAATGGGGACGTGCAGGTATGCCTCCTTGAGATCTAGAGTTACCAGCCAACACTCCTTGCCCAGCATGGGAAGAAGTTGCTGTAGGGTCAGCATTTTGAATTTTGGGACAATGATGTAAGTATTCAGGGTGGACAGGTCTAGAATTGGTCTCCAACTTTTTTCCTTTCTTGGAACTAGGAATAGTCTGGAGTAGAACCCCTTTCCTTGCTCTGCTGTTGGCACTTTCTCCACAGCTCTCATGTTTGCTAACTCCATTATCTGTTGTAGAGCCTCTGTCTTTTGATTTGGAGGTAGATTTGGCATTCCTCTTTTGACTGGTAAAGTGTGGAAGTGGAACCGGTAACCTTGATCTATGGTTCGTAAAATCCACTTGTCCTTTGTTATGTGGTGCCAGTTTTTTGAAAATAAGGTTAGCTTTCCGCCTAGAGGAGCTGCTATTTGTTCCCTGGTAGGCGGGTTTAGGATTAAGTCACTGTGGCTGTGTTGATGTAGTGGCAGGTGTTGAGTCTGTGCCTCTGTTGTTACCTTGCCACTGTCGTCCTCTGTAGGCACCTCCTCTGGATTGGTTTCTGCCTCTGGAACGTTTATTCCTGCCCCTTTGAGGTCTTGTGGAGTCAGGAAAGGACCAATTTTTGGCAGGCCAGTTCCTGCTAAACCTTGGGGGTTGAACCTGCAAGAAATCTTTAACTGTCTGGACTGATTTTGCCTTTTCTTCCATTTTCTTCATAACCTGCTGGGCAGGTGTACCAAACAAACTTGTTTTATCCATAGGAGCATCTAGCAATTTAGATTTAACATGATCCGGTAAAAGGGGTCTGCAAGAGGGGCCTTGTAAAGGTGGTGATGAGTATCTGGCACCCTGTAAAATCTGTCTGGTTTGGCAGGGGCTGGGGGTAAAGAATCTGGAGCGGAGCAGACATCATTGAAAGCATCATCCACCACAGAGAGAACAGGAGGTATAGCTAAGGGCCTGTGCTGTGGAAGGTGCAAAAAGGTCCTAAGTCTTTTCCTGGAGTCTGAAAAATCCTGTTGCTGCCATTGGAACTGTTCTCGCATGGCATGCAAGGTTTCCCCAAAGGAGAATTCTTCTGGTGGGGAAGCAGCTGGAATGGATTCTTCAGCATCAGAATCTTCAAAATTGGAGAAAGGAGCCTCTGGCTGGTCAGTTATGTCTGATTCATCAGCAGAATCATCAGAGGACACTGGCTCATGGGGCTCTGCCCTAGGTCTCTTCTCTGGGGACTGAGAGGCCCTGTCTGGGTGAGATTGAGATCCTCTAATTAATGAAATTAAATCTTCTGCCAAAGTAAGCATTTGAGAACTGGAAGAGGGCCTGGTTGAGGGGTTTAACAGGCACTGTTTTAGTAGTCTTGGCTGCTTTAGCCCTGGCGAAGGCCTTAATGGACATGGCTGCTGGAGGCCTAGCAGCACCACGTGCTGGGGTAGAGACATCCAAGGGAATGGTGTCTGATAAGTCAGTGGTAAGCACCGTAGTGGGTAAAATTTCTGAGGCCGATTCAAGAGTGTTAGCAGGGACCTCAGTTGTAGAGGTAGATTCAGCTGTATTTTGATCAGTTTTCTCGGTTTCGCCGAAACCGAGACACTCGCGTTTGCTTAACCATGGTTTCGGCGAAACCGCGGACCGCAGTGTCGGTCTTTTTCTTTGCGTTTTTGGCAGAATGCGTGGTCGGAGGATCCGGCGGCATAATGTACGCAAAATCAGAACCGAAAAACTGTTCTGCAAACTCCGACCGGCGTCTAAGCGTTGTCGGTTGAAAGAAGCACAGGACGAACAGGCTGCTACGTCGTGGGCTGGGCCTAAGCAAGGCAGGCAGTAAGAGTGGAAATCTTTATGAGGTATTTGTTTCCCACAGGTTAAACAATTATTAACTTTTTCTGACATCGGCTGAGGCAAGAAAGAGTCCCCAACGGGGTACTTAGCTTTAGAAGTCTTCGAAGTAGTATTCGGTAGAAGTAATCTCTGGATCCGACCGACCGGCACTTGCGAACAGCTTCTGCTTCAGGCGCCACGCGGCAAGAAAGACTGAAGAAAATGGCGTCGGCTGATGCTTTTATACCCGAAGACCAACAGAGATGATGTCGGGTGAAGTGCGACATCAGCCGAAGCCGGACCCGGACTTTGGAATCCGGCCGACTGAAGGGCTGCCTGACGACAGGACAACCCAGTTGTTATGACTGCAGATGCATCCATGAAGGACATCCTGTTGGAAATCTAGGAGTAGCACCACTTCTGGTTTGTCTATGACCTTTAGACTGTGGTGCAGTGTGCCAACTGCCTTCTAACAAAGGAAAGTTTCTGTGGATAATTCCCGTGAAATCTGGGTATTGGAGACACCAAAAGGTATTTAAGACTCTGAAGTTCCTTACCCTTTTCTTGAAGAAACTTAAGGAGTTCTGCTGAGACTTGGCCAAACAGGGCCTCATTATCCAGGGGTGCATCCAGCAATTTTGTTTGCACATCCATGGGCAGGGGTTGAAGTCTCACTCAAGAATATTGCCTCAAGACTGATCCAGATGCAGCAGACTTAGATGAGGCTTCCACAGCATCATAAAGTACAGTTGTGTACATTTACCATAGATTTAGATGTTTGACTGTATTCACTATTGCAGTCATCACACTTGGGTTTATCTACTTGCAGGCAGCCCTCAATCGGACGAAATACCAGAGTCCTGGGATTTCTGTGTCCGATGCTGTTGCCTCTTCCATGACATCAGGTCGTCAGGGGGTATAAAACATGCAGCAGACGTCATTACATCAGATTTTCTTGCCCCAGATGGCAGGAGTTCCCAAAATAGGAAGCCATTACATGGTGTGGAACACCTCCAGTTAAAAGTAAATACCACTGCCATAAGACATGGCCAAAAAAGAGGACAGATAGAAAGTGTAGATAAGTCAGGGGGGTTGGAGGGAGGGTAACCAGGACTGCAACAGTAAATACACTCGAACATCTACATTTATGGTAAGTGTACACAACTGTACTATGTTCTTCGTGTTTCACTGTTGCAGTCATCACACTTGGGTTGATTCCCAAAGCTGAGGAAGGGTGGAGGCAGTCAAGAAGTATTAGGGCTGGCTAGCACGCCTTGTAAGACTGCTGAAGCAAATCCAGCTCTGGATTTAGAAAAGATAGGTAAATGGTAATGCTTGGTGAAGGTGTGTACAGAACTCCAGGTTGCAGCTTCCAGGATGTCCCTGGTGGGGACTCACCTGAGAAATGCTGTAGAGGTTGAGGTAGCCCTAGTGGAATGGATTCTGATCCCCTGTGGGGTAGGTTTTCCATGGTGTCTGTAGCAGAAATGGATGCAGTGTGCTACCCATTTGGAGATGGTTTGCTTTGAAATGGCCTTGCCCTCTGCCCCCGTAGCAAAGCTGACTAACAGCTGGTCAGATTTTAGTAAAGGTTTAGTCCTGTCAAGGTAGAACTTAAGCTGTCTGTGCAAGTCCAAGGAGTGCAGGATCCTTTCCCATTTATTTTGAGGATTAGGAAAAAAGGTGGGTAAATCGATGGACTGGTTTAAAGTCACACTGGATACCACCTTGGGCATAAATGATGGGTTAGTCCTGAGGGAAACCCTGTCCGCATGGAAGATAATGAAGGGTTCCACAGCCATAAGGGCCTGCAACTCAGACACTCTTCTTGCTGAAGTGATGGCTAGGCGCAAGGCTGTTTTCCAAGAGAGGAATTTTAACTTTGCTGTGGCAGCAGGCTCAAAAGGGGGAAGCGTGAGCTTCTCTACTACAAAGAGAAGGTAACAAGCAGGAGTGGGAGCTCTCCTCGGGGGTCTTAAATTGCTAGATCCGGTCAGGAACGGTTTGACTAGAGGGTGAGAAAAGAGGGGTGGGCTCAGTATTGTAATGAGCCGCGATGGCAGAGGCATGAATCTTAATTGGAGAAGGATAGGCCTTTGTGGGGCAGCTCTGCTAGATAATCTAGGATTAGAGGTAAGGTGGGCATGGTTGTGTCCTTTCCCTGAGAATGGCACCAAGAACTGTACCTTTTCCACTTTTCTGAATAGGACTTCCTAGCACTAGGCCTCTTGGCCTCAAGGATGACATCCAGCACCTGTTTGCTGAGGGTTGCTGGTGATGCATTCAGGAAATAAGCCAGGCTGCTAGGTTCAGGGTTTGCAGCTGAGGATGCAAAATCTGACCCTCCTGCTGGGTCATGCAGGTGCCATGGTGGCACTGATGTCAGACTGCATAAAAGTGGGTACCAGTGTTGGCGTGGCCAGTCTGGTGTAATCAGGATTGTCCTTGGCCTGTCCTGTTTGATCTTGAGTAGTACTTTCGAGAAGATGGGCAGAGGGGGAAAGGCATACATTGAGAGATTTTCCCATGTAAAGGAACGTGCATTCACTTTCCATGCTTGGCTGTGGTGAGTTCTGGTGCAAAATTTGCTCACTTGACCGTTTTGGAGGGAATAGAAGAAGTCAACCTCTGGTGTCCCCCACCTGTGGATTAGAAGCTTGAATGAGTTGATGACCAGTTTCCACTCGTGTGGGTCCATTAGATTTCTGCTTAAATCTGCAGTGAATTTTCTTTGCCTGGCAGGAATTGAGCTTGCAGGTGCACTTGATTGCTCAAGGCTGTGTTTCAGAGTCATGGCTAACCTGCAGAGTGGGTAGGAATGAGTTCCCCCCTGCTTGTTTATGTTCCACATAAATGTGGTGTTGTCTGTCTTTATCGAGAGTTGTCCTGGAAGGATAAGGTATTTGAAGGCGGTCAGTGCATTCTGTACAGCTAACATCTCTTTTTGATTGATATGCAGGTGCATTTGTGCTGGGCTCCATTTGCCTTGAATGCATTTGCCTGCCATGTGAGCCTCCCATGCATAGTCTGATGCGTCTGTTGTCAGGGTTTGGGCAGCAGGGGGTTGAGTAAAAGGGAGTCCCTTGTTGTGGTAGCAGGCCTCTGCCCACCAAAAGAACTCTGTCCTTAGGCAAGGAATGATAGGAATCACCGTTTCCAGGTCCTATGAATGTTGACTCCAGTGACTTTTTAAGTACCACTGAAGTTTCCTCATATGCAGTCTTGCAAATGGAATTAGGAGAATGCATGAGGCCATGAACCCTAGGGCTTGCAGTATTTTTCTTGCAGATAGCTGGGTTTGGCTGGCCAGTAGTTTGAAGTAATTTAAAAAATAAACCTGCTTTTCTGGAGTGAGGAATGCTATCTGGGAAGTTGTGTTCAAGCTTGCTCCCAGGAATACAATTTTTTGGCTGGGTACCAGATGTGATTTCTTTTCGTTGATGGTATACCCCAGAGAAGTTGGTGCTGAAGTAGCAGTTCCTGACTGCCCGCCTGAATCAGGCAGTCATCCAAGTATGGGTAAATTTCTATTTTTCTCTGCCTGCAGTATGCAATGGCTGGAGCCAGACACTTTGTGAACACCCTGGCCCAGTACATAAGCCAAAAGGAAGAGCAAAGAACTGATGGTGCATAGATCCTGCCCTGAAACGTAGATATTTCCTGCAAAGTTCCCTTATAGGGATGTGCAGATAAACTTCTTTTAAGTCTAGGGTGACCAGCCAAGAGTCCTTGGCTAGCATAGGAAGTAGCTGTTGGGAGTGTAAGCATTTTGAATTTTGGTACCACCAGCAAGGTGTTGAGAATTGACAGATCCAGGATAGAAAGTACAGTTGTGTACCTACCATAAATGTAGATGTTCGAGTGTATTCACTGTTGCAGTCATTACAATTGGGCTATCCTGCTGGCAGGCTACCCACAGTCGGCCTGAATTCCAAAGTCCGGGTCCGGAGTCGGTTGCTGTCGCCTCCTCCCTGACGTCAGTGCGCCAAGGGTATTAAAGTTGCAGCCGACTCCATTTTCTTCAGTTTTTCTTGCCCCAGATGTCAGGTGCCCCCTAAAAGGTAGGCTGAATTATGCCAATAAGCATGCATGCACTAAAGTAAACTTTTCCTTCATCTACAAGCAAATACACCACATACGATGTATAGAATGGAGAAGTACAGATAAGACCCAGCAAAGGAAAGGGGGATGGTGGGTGGGTAACCTGGACTGCAACAGTGAATACACTCAAACATCTATATTTATGGTAGGTACACAACTATACTATGCTCGTGTTTCACTGTTGCAGTTATTACAACTGGGTTGAATCCCAAAGCTAAGGTTGGGAGGCTGGGGCTAAATAGGATTAGGAGAGGCCCTGCAGAACTGCAGTGGAAAAGCCTGCCCTGGACTTAGAGTAGAGAGGTAAGTGATAGTGCTTTGTAAAAGTGTGCACTGAACTCAAGTAGCAGCCTCTAAGATGTCTTTGGTTGGTACTCCTCTGAGGAAGGCTGCTGAAGTGGCTGCTGCTCTGGTTGAATGGGGCCACACTGGACACTACCTTAGGCATAAATGTCGGGTTTGTCGTCAGAGAAACCCTGTCAGGATGGAAAATGATAAAAGGTTCCAGAGCCATGAGTGCCTGTAACTCTGAGACTCGCCTTGCAGAGGTTATTGCTAGGAGTAGAGCTGTTTTCCAGGATAAGAATTTTATATCAGCTGTAGAGGCTGGCTCAAAAGGAGGCAGTGTGAGTTTTTCCAAGACATAACTGAGGTCCCATGCAGGTATTGGTGCTCTCCTTGGAGGTCTTATGTTTTTGGCCCCTCTGAGGTACTGTCTTAATAATGGATGAGAAAAATAGGTGGTTCCATATTGTCTTCTTCTTCTTCTTTCGGCTTTTTCCCGGTTAGGGGTCGCCACAGCGGATCACCTTGTCCGCACATTTGAATGGCAGTGGAGTTTTACGGTGTCGAGTTGCCAGCCCGGCGCCCAACCTTCCACAGAAGGCACACTCACATGCACACCTAGGGCCAATTTAGAGTATCCAATCCACCTGCAGCATGTCTTTGGGATGTGGGAGGAAACCGGAGCACCCGGAGGAAACCCACGCGACCACAGGGAGGACATGCAGACTCCGCACAGAAGGCACCCCAGCCGAGGATCGAACCAGAGAACCTCTTGCTGTGAGGCAGCAATGCTAACCACTGCACCACCGTGGCCGCCCCAGGTGGTTCCATATTGTAATGAGCTGAAATGGCAGTGGCATGAATCTTTATTGATGAGAAGGATAGGCCTTTGTCCAGCATCTCAGTTAAGTATTGCAAAATCTGAGGAATATTTGGTACAATCATGTCAATTCCTTGTGCCTGGTTCCAAGCACAGAATCTCTTCCATTTGTCTGCACAGGATTTTCTGGTGCTAGGCCTCCTGGCCTCCAAAATAACATCCATCACCGCTTTAGAGAGAGGTGTGTTTTGCATGGCTACATTATCCGCCATGCCGCCAGATTTAAGGTCCTGAGTTGGCTGTGCAGGATCTGACTGTTTTGTTGGGTCAATAAGTGAGGAATTTGAGGTAATGTCCAGGCTGGGCATTGAGACAAGTACTTTAGGATTGGGTACCAGTGCTGGCGGGGCCAGTCTGGGGCAATCAATATCATTTTTGGCTTCTCTTGTCTGACCTTTAGGAGTACCTTGGGGAGGAGAGGCAGAGGAGGAAAGGCATATACTGTTAGGTTCTTCCAGCTGAAAGATAGAGCATCCACTTTCCATGCTTGCTTGTGATAAGTCCTTGTGCAGAATCTCTGTAGTTGGCAGTTGTGAGGGGAGGCAAATAGGTCTATGTCAGGGCATCCCCAGTTCCTTGTTATTATGCTGAAGACTTGTGGATCCAATTTCCACTTGTGGGGATCCATTAGGTTTCTGCTTAGTTTGTCTGCCAGAGTATTTATCTTTCCTGGCTAGAATTGTGCTTGCAGATGTACTTGGTAAGTCAATGCTGTATCCCACAAAGTCATGGCTAGTCTGCAGAGGGGGTAGGAATGTGTGCCTCCCTGCTTGTTTAATGTACCACATGACTGTAGTATTGTCCGTCTTTATCAATAGTTGTCCTGGATGAAGTAGATCTTTGAAGGCTGTCAGGGCATTATGAACAGCTAGCATCTCTTTTTGATTGATATGTAGATGCATTTGGCTTGTGGTCCACGTGCCTTGAATACATCTTCCTGCCATATGGGCCCCCCAGGCATAATCTGATGCATCTGTTGTTAATGTCCGCCTGGCTGTGGGTAAAGTGAATGGCTGCACCTTGTTGTGACAGGCCTTTGCCCACCATCGAAACTCCTGTTGCAGGCAGGGAATGAGGTTTATTATTGCTTCCAGGCTGTGGCAATGTTGAGTCCAAACACTTTTTAGATACCATTGTAGTTTCCTTATATGCAGTTTTGCATATGGAATTAGCAGAATGCAGGATGCCATGAATCCCAAAGCCTGCAGAATTTTGCTTGCAGATAACTGGGTCTTTGTTGCCAACATTTTGAAATAAGTAGTCAGTTGTCATTGTTTGTTTGGCGTGAGATAAGCCATCTGGGCTGTTGTACTTAAGCTTGCACCCAGGAATCTTATCTCTTGAGAGGGTACTAGTTTTGACTTCTTTTCGTTTACTGTGTACCCTAGGCATGTAAGCAATCTTTTTACAAATGCCAGATGCTGTAGAAGAATGTCCTTGTTCTCTGCTTGAATAAGACAGTCGTCCAAGTAAGGATAAATTTGTATTCCTCTTTGTTTGCAAAATGCAATTACTGGTGCCAGGCATTTTGTGAAGACCCTGGGCACAGTAGATAAGCCAAAGGGCAGTGCAGAGAATTGGTAGTGCATTGAGCCAGCTATAAATCTGAGGTATCTTCTGCATGATTGTCTGATTGGGACATGCAGGTATGCCTCTTTTAGGTCTACAGTCACAAGCCAAGCCTTCTTGCCCAGCATGGGCAGGAGCTGCTTCAGAGTCAACATTTTGAATTTCGGAATATCCAGAAATGTGTATAGAATAGACAGGTTCAGTATTGGTCTCCAGGCTTTGTCCTTTCTGGGAACCAAGAACAGTCTTGAGTAAAATCCTAGTCCCTGCTCTTGTTGTGGTACTCTCTGAAAGGCCCTCTTGTCCATGAGGGATGAAACTTGTTTTTGTGCCTCTGCCCATTGGTTATGTTGCAGGTCTGGCATACAGTTTGTCCTTGGCAGGGTATGAAAGTGGAACCTGTAGCCTTGTGACACTATATTCAAGACCCATTTGTCCTGGGTGATCATGTGCCAATTTTGTGAAAAAAGTGCTAGTTTTCCCCCTAAAGGAGCTGCCAGAAGATAAGTGCTTGGTGCTTGCAGGGGGAAGTCACTGAGACTGTTTTCTGTATGGCTGTGATTTACCTTCTCTGCTTTTGGAGGTAGAAGCACCCCATTGTTTAGACCTGTATGAGCCTTGGGGCTGGGATCTGCCTCTGGGGCATCTGTATCTGCCTCTTTGTGGCCTGTCTGACACTGGAAAGGACCACTTCTTAGTAGGCCAGTTCCTGCTAAATGTGGGAGGCTGTACCTGTAAGAAATTCTTGATTGTTTGTATAGATTTAGCTTTGTCCTCCATTTTCCTCAACACCTCTTCTGCCTTAACACCAAACAAGGTATCATGCTGTAATGGAGCATCTAATAATTTTGCTTTAACATGATCAGGCAGATTCTGTTCCTTTAACCAAGCATGCCTCCTAATGACAGAACCCGTAATAGCGGCCCTGCAGGAGGACTCCAGAGAATCAAAACCACATTGCAAAGTATGCTTTCCCACTTGTTCAGCTGCATGCAATAAATCCTGCATTTCTTTGTTTTATGCACATTCAGAATAAGTCAACATTTTCTGTTTAAGCAGTGACATAAGGTATTGCTGACATTTAAGCATATGAAACTGACAATTTAAGGCCCTTACAGCTGAAGTAGCAGAAGTATAATCTTTTCACCCCATCTGTCCAGGGCCCTTGAATCCCTATCAGAGGGGATAGGGTCTTTTGCAGTGGAAGCCTTGACCCCCTTGGGACCCTGAGAGATAGATTCTGGGTCAGCAGCAGGGTTTTTATAAAGAAATTTGCGTGAATCAGGAACCCTGTAGTATTTGTCTGGCTTAACAGGAGCAGGTGGTAAAGAGTCAGGAGACAGACCGGACTCTGAAAATACATAGGTTCATAGGTTGATACTAGGCTATCTGCCCCAGGGCATTTACAAGCCTAGCCAGTGTGTTTGGCTTTCGCCACCCTTCTTAGATTAGTTGACTGTGCCTCTGTATAGTAGGTCACACAAGATAGCCCATTTAAGGTTAGTTTACCGTGCCTCTGTCTAGCAGTGACACAGAAGAGATCCCAGGGGTAAATTTACGATCTCCCATCCAAACATCAAGATTCTTCTTGAAGAAGGTCATTGAGGAGCTCTGTCTGACATGGATTGGGATTTTGTTCCAGAGTGAGGGGAGCCTCTGGGATATGAATCTGTCCCTTCACCATGTTCTATTTATTTCTGTGCTGAGGTTTAAGTCACTGGAACATGTAGTTCTCATGGATTTGGATTTCTTGAGGTGGAGCATGTCCATTAATTCTGGGTTGGACATGGCTTTATACGTCAGTCACAGATCGCCTCTGAGTAGGCGGTAAGCAACTGAGTAGAGCTGGAGTTTCTTTAGCCTAACTGCGTAGGGCATCTGTTTGAGTCCCTTGATCCTCTTTGTGAGGTACTTTTGGGGTCTTTCTAGTTGTAGCAGGTGTCGGGTAAGGTACATCCCAAATGGGGCATTGTATTCAATTATGGGCCTGATGAGTGATGAGTAGAGGGGCACAATGACCTCTCGATCTAGATGTGTACCCCTTCGTGATAAGGTGGGCTATTATAGAATGTCTTTCTAACCACTTTGGCAATGTGATTCTCAAAGGAGAGATTGCAATCTACTTGGGTCCCCAAATCCCTAATTACTTCTTCTGTACTTAATGGATTACCACCTATGTGGTAATTTGTGGGCACTTTGTTTTTCCCAAAGGGGATGACTATGCACTTTTTGGCATTTAGCTTTAGGTCATGGCTCTGGCACCAGTTATCAGTCTCTGAGAGACCTTTTTGGAGGATGCTTGTGTCAGCCGGCGAGTCGATTATGGCCCCCAGTTTGCAGTCATCTGCAAACTTTGTCAGCCATAGTCCTCCTGTGTTAGCCTGTACCTCAGAGAAATATATACCGAACAAGAGAGGTCCCAGGACTGAGCCTTGTGGGACGCCACTTGTAACTGGTTTAGAGTCTGACATGGCACCTGCAATTCTGACCATATGGGTTCTATCCCTAAGGCAGTTTGCAACCCATCTTGTGACATAGGGGTTGATATTTAAGCTGGTGAGCTTATTTATGATGCCCGAGTGGGGTATTGTGTCGAAGGCTTTTGCAAGGTCAAGGTAGGCTGTGTGGACTACCTTCCCTTCGTCTATGGCCTTGGTGACTGTTTCAAAGAAATTGACCAGGTTCAAGAGGCAAGATCTGCCCTTAAAGCTGAATTGGGTAGGATCCAGTGTTTGGAGGTTCCCAATGTCTTTATGAGTTCCATGATGATATGCTCTATAGCTTTGCAGACCAGGCTAGTTATGCTTATAGGGCGACAGTTTCCAGGGTCCGTTGTGGCACCACCTTTATGGAGTGGGACCACTGTTGCAGTAAGCCATTCTTTGGGTACATATCCTGTAGTAAGGCTGAGACTGAACAGTGATTTTAAGTGAGGGTTCAGTTCTTCTTGGAGCTCATGTAGAACGCAGCCCGGGACACCGTCCGGTCCCATTGATGCTGTGTTTTTTGCTTTGGAGAGGGCAGCTCTTACCTGTGCATCTGTGATGTCAGGGAAGCTACACTCTGTTGGGATACTCATTTGGGGGGGGGGGGGAGAAGTTTGCACTGAACCTGTCTGCCAAGATGTTGGCAATGTCTGTGGTTCAGTGTATTTTTTTGTCATTTTACACTAACTCACAGCATATCTGGGAGTTTCCACCCAGGTTTCTGACATAACTAAAGAAAGCCTTGTTTTTATCTTTAGCGCCTTGTTCAATTTTTCTTTCGAAGCTAGCCTTAGATTATTTTATGAGGGATCGTAGTTTCTTTCTAGTACTGATCAGAGTTACCTTCCCTTTCAGGGATTTTGCTCTACCGTGTAGTAGCTTCCTCCTTCTGTTGTACAGCTTATTTATGGCTGGGGTCCACCAGACAGGTCTCCTGCCTTTGGAGGAATGTGTCTTAGTTTTATTTGGGATAGCACGATCCATGCATTCCTGTAGGCATCCATAGAATCCGTTTGTAAAGGATTCTGCGGTTTGGGCCGTATTTTCCACTGGCCCTGGGGCTTTGAAGGATTCCACCTCGGTTTTGAGAAGTGGGAAGTTTGCTTTTGAGAAGTTTTTGACCGTGGTTTCCTTTGCTGGGGTGGGGACGGGATATGGATGTCCATAATTTATGGTCAGATCTTACCAATGAGGGGGTATATACCTCTGGTATGGAACATAGAGTCCCCATGTTGGTGATGATCAGGTCCAATATGTTTTCTCTTCTTGTGGGAGTGGTGACCAGTTGTTCCACAGCATTTGAGTTTATAAATTCTAGGAACCGTTGGGCTAGGGTGTTGGGGCTTGTGTAGTGCTCCCACTCTATGTTTGGGTAGTTAAAGTCACCCAATATAATGGTGTTTGGAGAGACCTTCATATTCTCCAGTGTCTTCAGGAAAGCCGAGTGGGGTTCCTGAGTTTGGGAGGGTGGTCTGTAGCAGGCTACAAACTGGAAGGCAGTTTTGCCCACTGTTAGTTGCACATGGATGGTCTCAGATGCTTCATGCAGTGCCACTAGCCTGGAGGTATGGGTATCTTTGATGAATATAGATACTCCCCCTCCTCTTGTGGTTCGGTCCGAGTTTTGGGGCCGAAAAACATGGTATGAGGTATAGCCTGGTAGTGCTGGGATGCTCTCGGGAGCCTTGAACCAGGTTTCTGTTACTGCACAGATATCAATATTCTCCATACTGAGGAGAGCCTCGAGTGCGTGCATCTTGAGGTTTAGACTTCTGGAGTTGAGCAGCATTACCCTTAGTTTTGTTTTCCTTGTGTTGTCTAAGGAGGTGGGTTTGTCTTTTGAGCCTTGCCTAAAAAGGCACTATGGGGGTGGCAAGAGCCTTGGCCAGTATTCGAAAACCCAGGGGTGACAGGTGCAAGCTGTCCCTAGAGAAGCAACGTGGCTTGTCAAGCATGTCATCCCAGGCTGACAGACACTGGATCCCCTTTGAGTGACACCAATACTTTAGCCAGTTGTTGAAATTGATCATTTTGTCTTTATACTGTGGTATCCTTCCTGGCGAGGGTAAAATGCTACTCAAGGTCAGGGTCATACCGGCCTGGGCCACATGATCAGAGAGCTCCTCTATGTCTCTTTTCATGTAATCCAGGGAGGTACGTCTCAGGTCATTCACACCAGCATGGACAATGACAGAGTCATATTTGTACTTGGTTTGGAGTGACCTGAGTGCTTGTGTTATGTGGCAGATCCTGGCACCCGAGAGGCAGCTTACAGTGACCTTCTCCTTGTTCAGGCTGGTGAGAGGGAAGTCAGTGTGTCTGACAATACAGTCACCCATTACAAGTGTATTAGGTGTGTTGTTTAGCCTTAAGGGCTGTGACTGTGTGGCACACTGACTTTGTGAACTATGTGATACGTGGGTATTGTTGTGGGGTAGCAGTTGCTTGGATGTCTGCTTTGGAGGTCTCTGTTGCTTGGGCAGATTTTTATTTAGAGCCTCCGAGTATGTTTTTGTGTGTTTATGTGTTTGGTTTGCTGTTGCGATAGGTCTATGTGAGACCAGATTTGTGGTGTGTGTGATTACCTTCTCCTCCAGACTGAACATGCCAGTACTATGTTGAGAGAGCTCAGTCTCCAGTTTGGCTATATAGTTGCATCTCTCACATATATTTGAGCTTGTTGGGAAGAGGAGAGGGTAGTCTGTGTACATAAGGCAGTTGTAACATTGCCTCAAGATTCCCATATTCACCAGCTGGACTGGAGAGTAAACCTGAAACTGACTTTTGGACATGCCAGAATAGTATAAGGAATTACTTTTTGACTTGATCAAAAAGGACCAATAGGGAGCCAAGTACTTAAAGGGAGTATAAGAGGGTGTAGTGCTTTAGTTTATTAGTGCTTACTTATAAGACACTTATCCTAGCTACTGCTGGGTTTTAGAAGGAAAATAGAGTGCTTACTTTGAGATTTGGAACAGTTCTAAGTGAAAAAGTGAAGAGCAGACTTTGTGGAGCTGGGATTAAGGGGCGCTGCCCGATGCTGCGCTATGCGCAAAAACGCTCAAAACAGGGTTTTAAGAGAGGGGGATCAAGGAGTTTGGAATTGACCCAAAATGGCCAATAAAACTACAGTTTCTAGGCAGTAACCACTCCCACAGAGGCAGGCAGGCTGTTCAGTGTTTACCACTGCCACTGATGAACACAGAGACTTCCCTTTAGCCCAAGCAAGCAATGGCCTCCAAGAAACTTACAAACAGTTCAGAACAGCAAATCTGTAACTGAACTTTTTTTTAAATTTCAGGAAGTGGAAAAAAAGCAAGATTTTTTTTGTTTTTTTTGTTTTGTTTAAAGATAGCAGAGATACACAAGTAGCAACAAGATAGAACTGTGCAATAAATGACCCCTCAACTTGAGTGCTAGGCCAGACAGGTAAAATGCAAGTTTTAAGAAAAAAATGATTTTAAAATAAGTGCAACACAGGAAATGCAGTAAACAGGCTCTAGATGTGTTCTAAATATGGTTCCTAATACAGATATCAAGTTTAGCAAGCTGGAAAACACCAAAAAGTAGGCGGCAATGCAGAAATCTTAACAAATAATCTGAAGAAAAATACTTAAAATCTCAAAAAGTGGCTCCTTTCTTCTCTCAGCGTTTTCTCCTCTTGGTGGGTGCTTCACCAACAGCCAACAAGTCTGAAAAGACGCCAAAACCACGAGGCAATCGGGTTTTAAGAGAGGGGGATCAAGGAGTTTGGAATTGACCCAAAATGGCCAATAAAACTAGTTTCTAGGCATCATCTACAATGTCTAAAACAGGAGGAATAGCAAGGGGCCTGTGTTGAGGTTATAAAAGGAAATCTCTGAGCGTTTTCTTAGATTCTGAATAATCTTGGCTCTCCAATGGAAGTGCTCCCTTATACTATGCTGGGTCTCCCCAAAAGAATAATCCTCAGGAGGAGAGGCTGAAGGGATAGATTCTTCAGCATCAGAATCCTCATAGGGAGGAAGAGAGTATTCCTGTTCAGAAGAGGAATCAGAGGAAATGGAAACCTGATCTGAAGATGCATATTCTGCCTCTTGCCTAGGCCTCTTATCAGGAGGGGGATGGGAACCCCTGATCAAAGTAATCAGGTCTTCGGCCATTTTAAGCATCTGTTTTTTAGTCATGGAGGCCTGTACACAGGAATGTTGTACTTCTTTCTTTGTCTTTAGAGGTGCTTTAGTCTTTGCCTTTGAAGCTGAAGTCGTTTTCACATATAACTGTGTAGGTCTGAAAACACCCTCAGAAGCAGATGCCTGTTCAGCGGCTCCGGACCCATCCAAGGGGAATAGTTTCTGAGGGTCCAATAACTTGAGTTTCCCGCGGCCTAGTCGGCTCCACGTGGGAGTCGGAAACAGCCTGTGGCTCTAAGGTAGCGGGCGTCAGGAGCTGCAAAAGCGCCTCACTGAGAACCGGCAACTGGCCTAGCAGAAGCCTCGTCAGTTTTGGACCTCGGGATGCCTGTCCTTTTCTTTGCGCTTTTTATAAACTCCGGTAGTCGGCTGTTCCGACGGCATTATATAATTAAATCTTCTGCCAAAGTAATGAAATGCAAAATCGAACAGACGCTTAATAGTGCGTTGGTTAAATCTAGCACAAAACCGACAACTAGCAACGTCGTGGTCAGGGCCTAGGCAAGGAATACAGTAAGAATGAAAATCCTTATGAGGTATTTACTTCCCACAAGAAATACAATTATTAACTTTTTCGGACATTGGTCTGGAGCAAGGGAAAAAAAAAGTTTCCCCGACGGGGTACTTAGCTTTAATGAAGACTTCGGATCTGAAATCCAAATTTGAAAATCTCAGGAGTCAGCCAACTGGCACTTGCAAACTGCTTTTGCTTTGGGCACTGCGCGGCAAGAAAGACGGAAGAAAATGGTGTCGGCTGCAACTTTTATACCCCTGGCGCACTGACGTCAGGGAGGAGGCAACAGCAACCGACGCCGGACCAGGACTTTGAAATTCAGGCCGACTGCGGGTAGCCTGCCAGCAGGATAACCCAACTGTAATGACTGCAACAGTGAAACACGATGAACATCGCAAAGAGTTTTATATTCTGGATACCAGAAATAGTCTGGAGTAGAAACCCTGTCCCCTTTGCTCTACTGGAATAGGCTGAATAGCCCAGATACTGAGAAGAGAAAGTACTTGTTTTTGGGCCTCTGCCCACTGGTTTGGGGGATGGTCTGGCAATCTGCTTCAGGTTGGCAGAGAGTGGAAGTAGAATCTGTATCCCTGGGATACAATGTTTAAGACCCATCTGTCCTGGGTAATGTACTTCTAGTTTTTTTGCATGCAGGATCACTTTTCCTCCTAGAGGTGCAAGTACTTGGGCATGGCTGGGAAGGATGAAGGATAAGTCATTGCAAACACTTTCCATAAGACAGTGGCTTACCAGTCCCTGTTTTTGAGGTGGGAGTACTCCATTGTTTAGATCTGTGCATAGCCTGAGACTGTAGTCTTGGTGGTCTGTTGCCCCTGGGTTTGGACTGAGAAGGTCTGGGAGGGACTGAAAAGGACCAGTTCTTAGAAGGCCAATGCCTACTGAATCTAGGTGGTTGTACCTGTAGGAAATCTTACAATTTGCATAGATTTAGCTTTTTCCTCCATATTTTTAAGAACAACTTCTGCTTTTGCGCCAAACATTCTTGGTGTAATGGACCATCTAGTAGTTTTGCTTTGACATGGTCTGGCAAGATTTGTTCCTTCAGCCAAGCATGCCTTCTCAGAACAGACTCGGTGACAGCAGCCCTACAAGATGCTTCTAAGGCATCATAACAACACTGCAAGGTATGTTTTCCAACTTGGTTTGCAGAATGCATTAACTCTTGAAAATCTTTATTTTCTGCACAATCAGGAATCAACATAATTTTTTGTTTAATTAGTTCCATAATATGCTGCTGATACTTCAACATGTTAAACTGGCAATTTAAAGCCCTGATGGCAAGAGTTGCCAAGGTATATACCTTCTTCCCCATCTGTCAAGCCCTAGAATCCCTGTCTAAAGGGGTAGAGTTTTTGGCTGTCGTAGCCTTAACATCTTTAGGTCCCTGGGAAATGGTCTCTGGGTTCGCAGTGGGATTTTTGAAAATAAATTTGAGAGAGTCAGGTATTCTTAGTACCTATCAGGCTTTCTAGGAGCTGGTGGCAAGATATCAGGGGTAAGACTGGATTCCATGAAGACAATCTACAACTTCCAGAACAGGAGGGATAGCTAGGGGGCTGTGCTGAGGCAAGTTTAAAAATTCTCTGAATTTCTTTTTGAACGGTGCGTAGTCCTGGCACTCCCAGCAGAAATGCTCTCTGAGGGTAGGCAGAGGGAATGGAATCCTCTGCATCTGAATTTTCTTGGGTAGATAAGGGTATGTCCTGGTAATCAGAGGGGTCAGAGTCATCGGATTCGATCTGTAGAATCAGAAGGAAAATCAATTCTTTGTCTTTTAGAGGGAGAAGGCTGTCTTCCCCTGATTAAAGTAATACGGTCTTCAGACATTCTAGGCATTTGCTTCTGTGGCATAAAAGCTTGAAAATGCACTTTGGCCGTCGATTTCCTAAGCATAGTGTGAACTCTGGGCCTGAGAAATTCGGTAGTTTTAGTCAAACGAAGCTGGTTTAATACGAACATCGGAAGGTCTGAATACGCCCTCAGAAGCCGGTGTCTACACAGCGGCTCCAGACCCATCCAAGGTAGAGACATCTGCAGGCTCCATAGTAGAAGAAGCATCTCGCGGTATACCGGACTCCGAATGGGTCTCAGTAGAGGCCTGCAAGCGGGTATCAGGGGCTGCGAAAGTGCCTCACTGAGTACAGGTGAACTGGCGACTAGCTTAACGGACGCATCATTCGCAGTTTTGGACCTATGTGGTCTGTTTCTGTCTTTATCCTTAAGTTTTTTCGAAAGATAGGTAGTCGGGATGGCTTATCAAAGCCATTTCAGAATACGGCGAATGAGAGCAAAAGAATTTAGCGACAAAGATAGTCCGACGACAAATAGTTTGGGCATTGAAAAGGGCACAGCCGACAGCAAGGAATGTCGTGGTCTGGGCCTAAACAGGTGATGCAGTAAGAATGAAAATCTCTGTGAGGTATTTGCTTTCCACAGGCAAGACAACTGTTAACTTTTTATGACATCGGTTAGAGCAAGAAAATAGGATCCCCAACAAGATACTTCGCTTTAGAAGACTTCAGGTTTGAAATTCGAATAAGGAAAATTTCAGGTTGCGGCTGACAGGCACTTGCAAACTGCTTCTGCTTCGGGCTCCACTCGGCAAGAAAAAATGATGTAATGGCATCAGCTGCATGTTTTATACCCTGACGACCTGACGTCATGGAAGAGGCGACAGCATCCGACGCAGAAATCCCAAGACTCTGGTATTTGGGTCGACTAAGGGCTACCTGCAGGCAGATAACCCAAGTGTGATGACTGCAACAGTGAATCACGAAAATCTGCACTTTATTGCGTGCTTAGTTACTTGGGATGCAGTGGAAAGAAAGGTGTTCGTTTGAGTTTTAATGGGAGAGTCTAGTGCCTCAGATAGTAAGGTGGAGGCCTTGGAAATGGTATCCAAGACATATTTAGCCATATGTGTTTGGTAGTTGAGGGCTCTAATAGCCAGAGTAGAGGAGATATAGACTTTCTTCCTTAGTCTGTCGATAAATTTGCTGCCTTTGTTTGTGGGATAAAGAGCAGGTGAAGGTAATTTCCTGGATGATTTATCAGCAGACACAGCAATAACTGCTGGGTCTGCTGGAGGGTTCCTAAAGAGGTTTTGGGTATCCTGAGGGACTTTGTAAAAATGGTCTGGACGTTTAGCAGCTGGTGGTTGAGAGTCAGAGGACTGTGAAGCAGCAAGGAAGACATCCTGAAAGGCAGTTGGCAAGGGAGCCACTGCTGAAGGATAGGGATGCTCCATTTGCAGAAGATCGAAGTATCTTTTCTTGGTATCAGAAAAGTACAGTTGTGCACACTTACCATAAATGTAGATGTTCGAGTGTATTCACTGCTGCAGTCATTACACTTGGGTAATCTGCTGGCAGGTTGCCCTCAGTCGGCCTGATTAACAAAGTCTTGGGTCCTGCGTCGGTTGCTGTTCTTTCTTCCATGGCGTCAGAGATATAAAACATGCAGCCGATGCTAATTACATAAGTTTTTCTTGCCCCAGATGTCAGGTGCCCCCCTAATGGGGAGCAAATAAACACAAATACACGAATGAGAAGTTATGTACCTACCATAACGTTCCATGTTAGTTGTCTTCTCTCGCCTTCTTTCTTGCTTGATGGGTTCGGAGCCGATCCTCGGCTCCGACTGCACTGCTAAGCTCGAGAGTCACTTTTACCAGCTCGAGGCAGCCCCATATCCCATGATGCAAGGCGGTAAGTACCCAGATCTCGTTTGATAACAAAGGGCAATAGCACCTAGCATAAACACGTCCCAAAGGAAGAAGGAAGAAAGAAAAACTTGCAGGATGGAAGAAGGACCAGCTCTGTATGGTCTTCAGCATAATAACTCCTTGTAGAGAAAGGTCTGTCCAGGCCTGGGGAAGGAGGGAGGGTCGAAGAAAGAAGGCGAGAAGACAACTAATATGGAACGTTATGGTAGGTACATAACTTCTCAATGTTAAGTTGTCAATCTCGCCTTCATTCTTGCTTGATGGGACCGCGTCCCTAGCACCTCTATCCTGGGTGGCTCAATGGAACAGACTCTTGAGGACTGTAGAGCCAAAACTGGCTCTGTCCCTGGAGGCCAAGTCCAATTTGTAATGGGAAACAAAAGTATGAGGAGTGGCCCAAGTGGCGCTGCACAAATAGTGTCTAAAGGAAGTCTAGCTTGAAAGGCTGTAGAAGTAGCTAAGCTTCTGGTTGAATGTGCTTTAGGTTTTGAGCACAGCTGTTTTCCCCTGAGCCGATAAATTTCAGAGATGACAGAAGAAAGCCATCTAGATAAGGTCACTTTTGAGACAGGAAGGCCTTTCTTGTTATCAGCATAGGAAACAAAGAGTTGATCGGATTTCCTAAATTGTTTAGTTCTGTCCAAATAATATCTGAGTTGTCGATGAACATCAAGATAATGTAGTTTTTGTTCCGATCTGTTAGAATAATTTGGAAAAAATACAGGAAGATCAATGGATTGATTTAAATTAGTCTTTGAGGCGACCTTAGGCAAAAAGGTCAGATTAGTTCTCAATGACACTCTGTCTTTGTGAAAGACCAAATAGGGGGGGCGAACAGAAAGAGCATGAAGTTCAGACACCCTCCTGGCCGATGTAATAGCTACCAGGAATAAGGTTTTCCATGAAAGAAATTTCAGGGAGCAAGAAACAGCTGGCTCGAAGGGGGGAAGAATCAAGGATGTCAGCACTAAATTTAGATCCCATTGAGGAGGAGGACTCCTGACTGGAGGCTTCAGGAGGAAAATTCCTTTCAAGAAGGCTCTACAAAGCCTGTGGGACATAATGTTGTGAACTGCGAACCCGACATGAAAGTTCGAGATAGCAGCCAATTGAACTCTAACTGTAGAAGAAGAGGAGCCTGCATGAAAAACCTCCGCTAAGAAATCCAAAACTGCCTGAACTGGAGCAGTGAAGGGATCAATATTCTTGGCTTTAGCCCAATAAGAGAAACGCTTCCATTTGCTTGTATAAATCCTTCTGGTAGAGGATTTTAAGGAAGCTACTAGAATGTCTCCAACGGGTTTAGAGATCAAAGGAAGCCTGGCTAAGGAAGGAAGTGGAGCAACCATGCTGTGAGGTTGAGAGAAGGGTAGACCGGTGCAGCTGACCGGATTGGTGAATCAGAAGATCTGGCACTGGGTCCAGATGCCACGGCTGCACCAAAAGATGACGATGGAGGAACGGAAACCAAATTTGTCGAGGCCAAAAGGAGCAATGAGAATCATTTTGGCTCTCAAAACGGTTGCTTTCTGGATAACTTGAGGGATCAGAGGAAAAGGAGGAAAGGCATAAAGAAGTCCCTGGGGCCAATCCTGGGTCAGAGCGTCTCTGGGGGGATGGCCTGGCAGAGGGAAGAGAGAGAGAGAAGAAGTCTGGGCATTTGCTGTTTTGGGGAGTAGCAAAAAGATCGCAACATGGGCGACCCCATTCCAGAAAAATCTCTTCCACTATAGATTGCTTGAGTGACCACTCGTGAGGCATGAGAATAGCTCTGCTCAATCTGTCCGCTAAAATGTTGGTTTTCCCAGGGATATGCGTTGCTACCAGAAACCGATGAGAGGAGATCGCCCATTGCCAGAGTCTGAGCGCTTCTCGACACAAGGGGTAGGACTTGGTTCCGCCCTGTTTGTTGATATACCAAACTACAGACATGTTGTCTGTGTGGACTGCAATTGTCCCTACGGGAAGAAAGTCGTTGAGGGCTTGCAACGTTAAAAGCACTGCTCTCATCTCTAGGACATTTATGTGCAGGTGGTATTCGAACGGTTGCCACGTCCCATGAACCATCCTGCCCTGATAATGACCCCTCCACCCGATCAGGGAGGCATCCGTGGTGACAGTGGCTACCGGGGATGGGGGTACAAAGTGTCTGCCTTGGTGAATCTGGGGAGAAGTGATCCACCAAGCAAGATGATTCTTGCAAATCTGTGTCACCAGTACTTGGTGACGCATTGGAAGTTGTTGGTAAGACCACTGAGTGAACAACATCCACTGAAGAAGGCGCATGTAGAAGCGAGCCAGGGGAAGAAGAGTAATGGCCGCAGCCATGAGGCCCAATACCTTTAGAACCATTCTGGCCTGTACTTTCTTGTTGGCCAGAATGATCCTGACATGACTTTGAATGTCTGAAACTCTTTGATCTGTAAGGGTAGCTGACATCCGAACAGTGTTTAAGTTTGCGCCTATGAAAGTAATAGATTGGCAGGGCAACAAGGATGACTTTTCGAAGTTGATCGAGATGCCCAAATGAGAACAAAGATTTATTGTGTAATCCCTGGCTTGAACAAGCTGATGCCTGGTGGTGGCTGAAAGGAGCCAGTCGTCGAGATACGGAAACACCTGGAATCCTTGACGTCTCGGGTGAGCCGTGACCACTGCCATGCATTTGGTGAACACTCTGGGGGCTGTAGTGAGACCAAAGGGCAGGGCTCTGAACTGGAAATGACTGGACCCCAGCCGAAAGCGGAGAAATCTCCTGGAGCGTCTGTGAATTTTTATGTGAGTACGCATCCTGAAGATCTATTGAGCACATCCAGTTGTCCTTCTGTAAGAAGGGCAGTATTGACTGAAGAGTGACCATTCGGAATCTTGTCTTCCTCACAGACTTGTTGAGTCTGCTGAGATCCAATATTGGTCTCCGGTCTCCCGTCTTTTTGGGGACCAAAAAGAACCTTGAGTAGATTCCGGGCTCTGAATGATCTGTTGTAACTGGCTGAATGGCTCTTTTTTGCAGTAGTTTTAAGACTTCTAACTCTGCAATTTCCCTTAGACCGGGTGGTACATCTGGAAGGGAATTTGAGGGATAGAAAGGACTTTCCTCGAAAGGAATTTTGTAACCCTCGGATATGATCGACTGTACCCATCTGTCTTGAGTGAGGGAACGCCAGGCTTCTGGGTACAGCGATAGTCTTCCCCCGACTGCCTCCAAGGAGGGACAGCCGGGCAACATCTCAGGGATGCTGAAAGGGCTTATCAGAGAGAGACTCTCTGTTTCCCTGGTTTTGAGGACCCCCTCTGCCTCTAGAGCGGCGTCTGTTGTTGTTACCCCCTCTGCCTCTAGGGGTAAACTGACCACGTGAATCCGGTGTGACTCCTTGGGATTTGTGGAACCACATTTTGCCACCCTTCTGTCCTTTGGGGTAAGGTCTAGAAGGGGTGGAAAAACGGACTCCCACGGCAGAAAGAGTTTTGCCGTCCTGCTCACACCTGGTCAATGTTTCCTTCACTTGAGGGCCAAACAAAGCTGACCCATCAAAGGGAGAGTTTGTGAAGGACGCCTTAAAGGGATCTGCAAAATTACATAGCCGCATCCAGGCTTGGCGTCTAAGAGCCACACCTGTACCTGCGGCCCTACTCGCTCCATCAGCAGCATACATCAGCCGCATGGAGGAGTTTGCAATGGAGTTAAGGGTTCCTAGCTGCGAAGCAATTTTTTCTTGAGCCCCTGCAGCTGTAGGATCCTGTACTACTTCACCTAGCTCCTTAAGGATATCCCTCTGGAGTCTGGTGAAGTGACATAGGTAGTTCAGCAAACGCATAGCAAAGGTCGCTGAAGAAAACATCCGCTTACCATATCTATCCATGGTCCTAGAGTCCTTATTAGGAGGATGGACAGGTACGGAAGGATCTGCAAGTTCCTTCTTAGTGGTGGCCGCCACCACCATGGCATCAGCGGGGACACCTTTTGTGAGGAATTGCTTGTCCGACGGGGCAGTAATAAATTTAGAAGGCCTCCTAGGGACTGGCTCTACAGAGTCAGGAGCAGTCCACGCCTTTCGAGCAATAACCTGCATAAGGGGGTCGAAAGGCGGAGACACCCAGGAGGTGGAGGGCCGAGATCCAAACGCCTCCAGGTATACTGACTCATCCTCAGAGGGATTATTTGTGGGCCAGTTTCCCCTCTGTCTAAGGAGTTCTAGGATGTCCGAGAAGGAGACATCCTCAGAGGGGGATCTTGGGGATCCCTCTGACTCATCTAAGTCAGTATCCGAAGTGATAGACTCGGGGGAGTCTACGTGTTTCCTCTTACAGGTGCTCTTCCGCGGAGGATCTCCCAACAAATCAGGAGAATCCTCGGAAGAGGGGGATATCCCCAGTGGGGAAACCTGAGGCGGAGGATCTCTGGGTCCGGGAGCAAGAGAAGTGGCAGAGATGTCAACAGGCACTACAGAGGGAGGAGCTAAGGGAACAGACTGCTGGCTGAGTCCAGTGGCCAGCACACTCTTCATCACCTCGAAGGCTCCCCTCCCAGGGAGGTCCGAGAAAACCCGCTCCGAAGAGCTAGGAACTCCAGGACCCACCGAAAAGGAAAGGTCCGAGGCAGATGTCGGAGCCGAGCTCACCAAGGCCGAGGCTCCAAGAGGAAGAGCGGGGTCGGACAAGGGTCCGATGCCACTCACCCCCTCGGAGGAGACCAGGGAAGCCCGGCCACCGAATCCCTCTAAGGAAGGTCTCGAAGAGGAGATAAGAGTAGAGGCTGAAGGAGCAGAAGGGGGTATCTGTCCCTCAGCCGTAGCAGAAACCATTCCCGAAGACTCCAACTCCAAACTCTGGGGTAGAGTCGAAGGAGGAACTGCAATGGGGTGTGGACTAATAGTCATCTGCTGAGACGGACTATGTAGCATTTAGGCCAGTGCCTGTGATTTTAGTAATCTACTGACCACTCTCTCTAAATCATGGTCAGAAAGCCTGGATGACCTTCAAGATCGGCTCCGATGGCTCCGTTCCGAGAGGAGAGGCGAAGCCGGAGCCGAGAGTATCGGCTCCAAGGAAGGGGACCTAGACCTCTTCCTGGAAGGAACCATCGGAGCCGATGAAACCACAGAAAGTGTCGGAGCCGACAACTTATCGGCACCGACAGGTAGCTTCGATGCATCGGCTCCAGCCGGAGCCGATACAGCCATAAAAGTAAGGGTGTCGGAGCCGATCGGAGCCGACACCGAAGTGGTCGAACCAGAATTGGCACCGATAGCCATCGGCGCCGAAGGTTTTAGTAAACCAGAATCGGCTCCAGCCGGAGCCGATCTCGACTCTGAACGAGTCGGAGCCGAGGCCACAGGCTTGGGCCTTGGAAGACTTTGAAGTCTTAGATGGAGCCGACTTAGCCGGAGAGACCTCCGGCTTAAGGCGGCCCCTCAAAATCAATTTATTTCTTCTTTCCTGCAGGACTCTCTGGCTAAAACAGTGACATATAGCACAGGAGTCCTGCAGGTGAAGAGGCCCCAGGCAGTAAAGGCAAGAAGTGTGATAGTCTGTCAGAGACATCTTCTGACAGCACGAGTCACACTTCTTAAAGCCTGAGACCCTTTCCTTAGACATGGTGAATAAAACACACACACAACACCAGACCAAGAAATTAAATTATATATATCCCAAAAAACTATCAATAACACACACACACACACCCTAACAAGGGGGGGGGGGGGATGGGATGGGAGAAGTCTGACTAAAAGTTTTAAGGAGACAAAGAATTTCTAGTCAGAAAGGGACTATAACTGTGTTAAAACTATAAATTTTAAAGTTTTAGAAGAAAAGGGGCAAAAAATAGTAATGTAAAAATCACTTACCAGAAGCTGGTAAAAGGAGGACCTCATCAGCGAAGCGGCAAACGAGATCTGGGTACTTACCGCCTTGCATCATGGGATATGGGGCTGCCTCGAGCTGGTAAAAGTGACTCTCGAGCTTAGCAAGTGCCGAGTCGGAGCCGAGGATCGGCTCCGAACCCATCAAGCAAGAATGAAGGCGAGATTGACAACTTAACATAAAGGCTTTTAAGCATAGTAAAGGAAAGTAGAAGTATAGCCAGAAAAAAACTAGGGGGCTGGAGGGAGGGTAACCAGGACTGCAACAGTGAATAAACTCGAACATCTACATTTATGGTAAGTGTACACAAAGTACAGTTGTGTAACTACCATAAATGTAGATGTTTGAGTGTATTCACTGTTGCAGTCATTACACTTGGGTTATCCTGCTGGCAGGCGACCCGTAGTCGGCCCGAGTTCCAAAGTCTTGGTCCAGCGTCGGTTGCTGTCGCATCTTCCTTGACGTCAGTGCACCAGGGGTATAAAAGTTGAAACCAACGCCATTTTCTTCAGTTTTTCTTGCCCCAGATGTCAGGTGCCCCCAGATAGGAAGGTTGAAAAGATAAAAATATGCCAAACAACTATGCATAAAATACTATAAACATTTCCTTCAACTACAAGCAAATACACCACATAGGTTGTATAGAGTTGAGAAGTACAGAATAGTCCCAGCAAAGAGGGGGATGGTGGGTGGGTAACCTGGATTACAACAGTGAATACACTCGAACATCTACATTTATGGTAGGTACACAACTGTACTATGTTCATCGTGTTTCACTGTTGCAGTCATTACACTTGGGTAGAATCCCAAAGCTGAGGTTGGGTGGCTGGGTCTAGATTGGATTTGGCGAAGCTAACAAGCCCTGCACAACTGCGGTGGCAAAGCCTGCTCTGGATTTGGAGTAGAGAGGTAGGTGGTAGTGCTTGGTAAAAGTGTGCACTGAGCTCCAGGTTGCAGCTTCTAAAATGTCTTTGGTTGGTACCCCTCTGAGGAAAGCTGCTGAAGTGGCTGCTGCTCTGGTGGAATGAGGCCTAATGCCCTTAGGCACAGATTTGCCATGCTGTGCATAACAGAAGCGGATGCGGTGTCCTATCCATTTGGAGATTGTCTGTTATGTAATAGGCTTTCCTTGTGATCCTGCAGCATATGCTACAAACAGTTGCTCAGTTTTTCTGAAAGCTTTTGTTTTGTCCAAGTAAAAACGTAACTGCCTGTGCATATCCAAATCATGCAGACGTTGTTCCCCTTTATTCTGGGGATTTGCGTAGAAAGTAGGCAAATTAATTGTTTGATTTAAGGCCACATTGGAAACCACTTTTGGCATGAATGTTGGGTTTGTCCTGATGAAAGATGAGGAAAGGTTCCACAGCCATCAATGCCTGTAACTCTGAGACTCTTCTTGCTGAAGTTATTGCTAGGAGCAGAGCAGTTTTCCATGACAAGTATTTTAGATCAGCAGTGCTGGCTGGTTCAAATGGAGGCAGTGTTAGTTTTTCTAAAACAAAATTGAGGTCCCAAGTAGGTACTGGTGCTCTCCTAGGGGGTCTTATATTCTTTGCCCCTCTGAGGTACTGTCGTAGTAGAGGATGCGAGAAAATAGGAGGATCCGTATTGTAATGAGCTGAAATGGCAGAGGCATGGATTTTAATAGAAGAAATAGATAGGCCTTTGTCCAACATCTCAGTCAGGTATTGTAAAATCTGAGGTATATTAGGGATCAGTGAGTCGAGCCCTTGTGCCTGGTTCCAAGCACAGAATCTCTTCCATTTTTCTGCACAAGATTTCCTAGTGCTGGGCCTCCTGGCTTCCAAAATTACATCCATAACAGCTTTAGAGAGAGGTGCAGTCTGATTGGCTACATTATCTGCCATGCTGCCAGGTTTAAGGTTCTGAGTTGACTGCGCAGAATCTGATTGTTTTGCTGTGTCAGAAGATGAGGGATTTGAGGTAAAGGCCAAGGTGGTCCTTGGGACAGAGTCTTTAGGATTGGGTACTAGTTTTGGCGTGGCCAGTCTGCTGCAATCAGGATCATTTTTGGCCTCTCTTGTTTGACTTTTATAAGCACCTTGGTGAGAAGAGGCATCGGAGGGAAGGCATAGACAATCAGGTTTTTCCAGCTGAATGATAGAGCATCCACTTTCCATACTTGAGAGTGATAAGTCCTTGTGCAAAATTTCTGTATTTGGAAGTTGTGAGAGGAGGCAAAAAGATCTATGTCTGGGCATCCCCATTCCCTTGTTATCATGTTGAACACTTGTGGATTTAGCTTCCATTCGTGAGGATCCATGAGATTTCTGCTTAGTTCGTCTGCCAGTGTATTTTTTGTTCCTGGCAGGAATCGTGCTTGCAGACGTACCTGGTGGGTCAGTGCTGTGTTCCACAAAGTCATGGCTTGTCTGCATAGGGGGTAGGAATGTGTGCCCCCTTGCTTATGTACCACATAACTGTGGTACTGTCCGTCTTTATTAATAGTTGTTCTGGATGTATTAGGTCCTTGAATGCTGTCAGGGCATTCTGTACAGCTAGCATCTCTTTTTGATTGATGTGAAGATGCATTTGTTCCTTGGGCCACGTGCCCTGAATACATTTTCCTGCCATATGTGCTCCCCAGGCATAATCCGATGCATCTGTTATTGTCTGCCTGGCTGTAGGTAAGGTGAAAGGCTGTCCCTTGTTGTGGTGACAGGCCTGGGACCACCATCGAAACTCCTCTTGTAGGCAGGGAATCAAAGTTATGATTGTCTCTAGGCTGTGACAATGCTGAGTCCAAACACTTTTTAGATACCATTGTAGTTTCCTCATATGCAGTTTTGCATATGGAATTAGTAGAATGCATGATGCCATGAAACCCAGGGCCTGCAGAATTTTTCTTGCAGGGAGCTGGGTCTTTGTTGCCATCATTAGAAAGTAATGAGTCAATTTCCTTTGTTTGTCTGGTGTGAGATAAGCCATCTGGGCAGTTGTATTTATGCTTGCACCCAGGAATATTATCTCTTGAGAGGGCACTAGTTTTGATTTCTTTTTGTTTACTGTGTACCCTAGGCAAATTAGCAATCTTTTTACAAACGCCAGGTGCTTTAGAAGAATGTCCTTGCTCTCTGCTTGAATAAGGCAATCGTCCAAGTAGGGGTATATTTGAATTCTTTTTGTCTGCAAAATGCAATTACTGGTGCCAGGCATTTTGTGAAGACCCTGGGCGCAGTAGTTAAGCCAAAGGGCAGTGCAGAGAATTGGTAATGCATTGAGCCTGCTATAAATCTGAGGTATCTTCTGCACGATTGTGTGATTAGGACGTGCAGGTATGCCTCCTTGAGATCCAAAGTAACTAGCCAAGCCTCCTTGCCCAGCATGGGCAGAAGTTGTTGTAGTGTTAACATTTTGAATTTTGGAACATCCAGGAAAGTATTTAGAATTGACAGGTCCAGTATTGGTCTCCAGGCTTTGTCTTTTCTGGGTACTAAGAAAAGTCTGGAGTAAAATCCTTATCCCTGTTCTTCTTGTGGAACTTTTTGAATAGCTCCCATATCCATAAGAGAAGCAATCTGTTTTTGTGCCTCTGCCCACTAGTTTTGTGGCAGGTTTGGCATACCTTTTGGTTTTGGAAGCGTGTGGAAGTGGAACCTGTACCCCTGAGAAACTATATTTAGCACCCATTGGTCTTGGGTGATCATGTGCCAATTTTTTGAGAAAAGTGCTAGCTTTCCCCCTAGGGGTGATGTCAACTGGTAAGAGCTTGGCATTTGCAGGGGGAAGTCATTGTGACTGTTTCCTGTAAGTTTGTGATTTGTCTTCTCCTCCTTTGGGGGCTGAAGCACCCCATTGTTTAGGTCTGTAGGAGCCTTGGGGCTGAGATCTGCCTCTTGGGCGTCTGTATCTGCCCCTTTGTGGCCTGTCTGACACTGGAAAGGACCAATTTTTTGAAGGCCAGTTTCTGCTAAATCTAGGTGGTTGAACCTGTAAGAAATCTTTTGCTGTCTGCATGGATTTTGCTTTATCCTCCATTTTCTTTAATACCTCTTCTGCCTAAACACCAAACAAAGTATCATGCTTTAGAGGAGCATCCAATAATTTTACTTTAACATGGTCAGGTAAACTTTGTTCTTTCAACCAAGCATGTCTTCGAATAACTGAGCCTGTAACTGCGGCTCTACAAGAACCCTCTAATGAATCAAAACCACATTGCAGAGTATTGCTTTCCCACTTGTTCAACTGCATGCAATAAATCCTGCATTTCTTTACCGTCAGGACTTTCTATATTTGTAACCATTTTCTGCTTTAACAATGACATGAGATACTGTTGATATTTAAGCATGTGAAACCGACAGTTTAAAGCTCTTGCAGCTAATGTAGCAGAAGTGTAAACTTTTTTTCCCCCCATCTGTCCAGAGCTATGGAATCCCTATCTGAGGGGACAGGATTTTTGGCAGTGGAAGCTTTAACCCCTTTAGGACCCTGAGAAATTGTTTCTGGGTCTGCAGTGGGGTTTTTGTAAAGAAATTTATGCGAGTCAGGGACCCTGTAGTACCTGTCTGGTTTTACTGGTGCAGGGGGTAAAGAATCTGGAGACGGACTGGATTCAGAAAAAACATCATCTACAATATCAAGCACAGGGTGGATAGCCAGAGGCCTGTGCTGAGGCAATAAAAGGAAATCTCTGAGCCTTTTCTTGGACTCGGAGTAATCCTGGCTCTCCCAATGGACATGCTCCCTCATGGTGTGCAGGGTTTCCCCAAAAGAATAATCCTCAGGTGGTGAGGCTGAAGGAATGGACTCTTCAGCATCAGAGTCCTCATAGGGAGGAAGAGAATAGCCCTGATCAGAAGAAGAATCAGAGGAAATGGAAACCTGATCAGAGGAATCATAATCAGTGTCTTGCCTAGGCCTTTTGTCAGGAGGGGGATGGGAGCCCCTGATTAAAGTAATAAGGCCTTCGGCCATTTTAAGCATCTGTTTCTTTGGCATGGATGACTGTTATGGAGAATGCTGCACTTGTTTCCTTGTCATTAATGGTGTTTTGGACTTAGCCTTTGCTGCTGTAGTAACCTTAATTGTAAGCTGTGAAGGTCTGAAAACACCCTCAGAAGCCGGTGCCTGCTCAGAGGCTCTGGACCCATCTGAGGGTATAGTTTCCGTAGGCCCAATACCTTGAGTTTCCACAGGCCTCGGTGTCTCCACGTGGCTGTCGATTAAGGCCTGTGGCTCTGAGGTAGCGGGTGTCAGGGGCTGCGAAAGCGCCTCACTGAGAACCAGCGACTGGCCTAGAAGAGGCTTTGTCATCTGTTTTTGGACCTCGGATGCCTGTATTCTTCTTTGACTTTGCGTTATTTGTACATTCCGGTTGTCGGTTGTTCAGACGGCATTATATAATTAAATCGTCCAAAATAATGTAAGGCAAAATCAAACCGACATTTGATTTATTGAATCTAGCACAAAAACGACAACTAGTGACGTCGTGGTCAGGGCCTAGGCAAGGAATGCAGTAAGAGTGAAAGTCCTTATGAGGTATTTGCTTCCCACAAGAAATACAATTATTAAACTTTTACTGACATCGGTCTGGAGCAAGAAAAGTTTCCCCAACGGGGTACTTAGCTTTATTGAAGACTTCGGTTCTGAAATTCAATGGTCGGCCGACCGGCACTTGCGAAGTGCTTTTGCTTCGGGCACCTCGTGGCAAGAAAGAAGGGGAAAATGGCGTCGGTTGCAACTTTTATAACCCCCTGGCGCACTGACGTTAGGGAAGATGCGACAGCAACCGACGCCGGACCAAGACTTTGGAACTCGGGCCGACTAAGGGTCGCCTGCCAGCAGGATAACCCAAGTGTAATGACTGCAACAGTGAAACACGATGAACATCTGTAGTATGTTCTTCGTGTTTCGCTGCTACAGTCATTACATTTGGGTAGATTCACAAAGCTATAGTTGGGAGGAGGAGTTTATACATCATTAGGGCCAGCTATAAGGTCCTGCAAGACAGCAGTGGCAAAGCCAGCTCTGGATTTAGAGAAAATTGGTAAATGATAATGCTTGGTGAAAGCATGTACAGAACTCCAGGTAGCAGCTTCTAGGATACCCCTGGTAGGATCACCTCTGAGAAAGGCTGCAGAAGTAGATGCCGCCCTGGTGGAGTGAGATCTGATCCCCTGGGGAGAGGTTTTCCATGGTGCTTATAGCAAAAATGAATGCAATGCCTTATCCATTTAGAAATTGTTTGTTTTGAAATAACCTTCCCCTCTGCCCCTGCAGCAAATGCTACCAGCAATTGTTCAGATTTTCTTCGAGATTTAGTCCTGTCCAAGTAGAATCAAAATTGTCTGTGTACATCCAAGGAATGCAGAATCCGTTCCCCTTTGTTCTGTGGATTGGGAAAGAAGGCTGGCAAGTGAATGGACTGATTAAGAGCCACACTGGAAACCACCTTAGGCATGAATGATGGATTGGTCCTGAGAGATACCCTGTCCGCATGAAAGATGATAAAAGGCTCCACCTGCCATAAGGGCCTGTAATTCAGATATCCTTCTAGCTGAAGTGAATGCTAAAAGGAAGGCTGTTTTCCAAGAAAGAAATTTTAAGTCTGCAGTAGCAGCTGTCACGAAAGGAGGTAGAGTGAGTTTCTCCAAAACGAAGTTAAGATCCCAGGCAGGGATAGGAGCTCTCCCGGGTGGTCTCAAGTTTTTTGCCCCTCTGAAGTACTGCTTGACAGAGGGTGAGAGAAAAGGGGTGGTTCTGTGTTATAGTGAGCTGAAACAGCTGAGGCGTGGATTTTAATGGAGGAAAACGACAGGCCCTTGTGAAGCATCTCAGTTAAGTATTGCAAAATCTGAGGTAAATTGTGCACTGCTGTGCTCATCCCTAAAGATTGGTTCCAGGCACAGAATCTTTTCCATTTGTCAGGATAAGATTTTCTAGTACTAGGTCTCCTTGCCTCCAAGATGACATCCATCACAGGTTTGCTGAGGGATGAATAAGGGTGAATTTAAGTGATTAGCCAGGCGGCAAGGTTCAATGCTGGAAGCTGAGGGTGCAGAATTTGGTTCTCCTGCTGAGACAGCAGGGAAGGGGTCTGAGGGCAGGTGCCATGGAGATATTTACGATACACTGCACAGGAGGGGGTACCAGTGTTGGCGCGGCCAGTCTGGAGCAATCAAAATTGTCCTTGGTCTGTCCTGTTTGACTTTTAGTAGAACTTTGGAGAGCAGAGGCAGAGGGGGAAAGGCATAGACTGATAGGTTTTTCCAGCTGAAGGACAGAGCACCCACTTTCCAGGCTTGTTTGTGGGGAGTCCTTGTGCAAAACTTGTCCAAATGGTAGTTCTGGGGGGAGGCAAATAGATCTATGTCTGGGCTCCCCCATTCCGCTTGTCAACATGTTGAAAATCTGTGGTTCCAGTTTCCACTCGTGTGGGTCCATGAGGTTTCTGCTTAGTCCGTCTGCCAGTGTACTCAATTTTCCTGGCAGGAATTGAGCTTGTAGGTGCACTTGGTAGCTCAAGGTTGTGTTACACAATGCCATGGCTAGTATGCAGAGAGGGTAGGAATGTGTACCCCCCTGCTTGTTTATGTACAACATAACCATGGTGTTGTCTGTCTTTACCATTAGTTGTCCTGGAAGAATGTAGTCCTTGAAGGCTGCCAGAGAGCATTCTGTACAGCTAACATTTCTTTCTGATTGACATGCAGGTGCATTTGATTTGGGTTCCATTTGCCCTGAATGCACTTCCCTGCCAGGTGAGCCCCACATGCATCTGTAGTTAGGGTTTGCAACAGGGGGAAGTGTGAATGGTAGTCCCTTGTTTTGGTGGCAGGCCTCTGCCCACGATAGGAACTCCAGGTGTAGGCAAGGTATGATACGAATCATTTTTTCCAGGGTGTGACAATGTTGACTTCATAGACTTTTCAGATACCACTGTAGTTTCCTCATATGTAGTCTTGCATATGGAATTAGAAGAATGTAGGAGGCCATGAACTCCAAGGCTTGCAGTATTTGCCTTGCAGATAGCAGGGTTTTTGCGGCCACTTGTTTGAAGTAAGTTAACAAATGAATTTGCTTTTCTGGCGTGAGGAAAGCCATCTGGGCAGTTGAATTCAAGCTTGCACCCAGAAATGTAATCTGTTGACAGGGTACCAGCTGTGAATTCTTTTCAATTATGGTGTAACCCCAGACAAGTTAGTACCCTTTTTACAAATGCCAGATGATTTAAAAGTATGCCCTGGTTTTTTGCTTGAATTAGGCAATCGTCCAGGTATGGATATATTTTAATATTTCTTTGCCTGCAAAATGCAATAACTGGAGCCAGGCACTTTGTGAATACCCTGGGTGGAGAAGACAAGCCAAACGGCCGTGCAGAGCCTGCTTTGAAGCGTAGGTATCTTCTGCAAGATTCCCTGACTGGGATGTGCAGGTATGCTTCTTTTAAATCTAGAGTTGCCAACCAAGCATCTTTGCCTAGCATAGGAAGTAACTGGTGAAGAGTCAGCATCTTGAATTTTGGAATCTCTAGAAAGGTGTTTAGAGCAGACAGGTCCAGGATTGGACGTCATGATTTGTCTTTTCTGGGTACCAGAAAAAGCCTGGAATAGAAACCTTGTCCCTTTTCCTCTTCTGGTACAAGTTGACTAGCCCCCATGCTTAAGAGGGAAAGTACTTGTTTTTGAGCTTCTGCCCACTGATTTGGGGTCAGGTCTGGCCACCCGTTTGGTGTTAGCAACGTGTGGAAATTCAATCTGTAACCCTGGGAAACTATATTTAAAACCCATTTGTCCTGGGTTATGAGTTCCCAGTTCTTTGCATGAAGAGCAATGTTTCCCCCCAAAGGGGCGGTTAAAAAATAAGTGCATGGGAATTTTAAAAGGAAGTCATTGAGACTGCTTACCATAGGGGGGTGTCTTATTTCCAGACTTGGAAGTGGAGACACCCCACTGCTGGGACTGAAACCTGGGGTTTCTGCTGTGTCTGGGTTTGGCTTGAGAGGATCTGGAAGGGGCAGGAAAGGACCAATTCTTAGTAGGCCAGTGCCTACTAAATCTTGGAGGTTGCACTTGTAAAAAATCTTTAACAGTTGGCATAGCTTTAGCTTAATCTTCCATCTTTTTAAGAACTTCTTCAGCCTTATTGCCAAACAGGTGGTCCTGATTTAAAGGAGCATCCAACAATTTAGCTTTAACATGATCAGGGAAAGATTGATCCTTAAGCCAAGCATGTCTTCTAAGCAGACCCAGAAACAGCAGCCCTGTAAGAGGCCTCTAAAGAATCAAAACCACGTTGCAAAATATGTTTTCCAACTTGTTCAGCAGAATGCATTAAATCCTGTAAATCTTTATTTTCCTCACAGTCAGGAATCAACATAATTTTCTGTTTAAGCAGTCCAATAATATGCTGTTGATATTTTAACATATGAAATTGGCAGTTTAAAGCTCTGCTTGCCAAGGTTGCAGAAGTATGAACCGTTTTACCCCATCTATCCAGCGCCCTGGAGTCTCAATCAGAAGGGGTAGGATATTTAGCAGTAGAAGCCTTAATGCCCTTGGGCTCCTGAGAAATGGTTTCTGGATCTGCAACAGGATTTTTGAAAAGGAACTTGTGGGACTCAGGAACCCTGTAGTAACTGTCAGGTTTACTAGGAGCCGGAAGCAGGGAATCAGGGGCCAAACTGGATTCCGAGAACACATCAACAATGTCTAGTACAGGAGGTATAGCCAAAGGCCTATGCTGAGATAGAAGAAGGAAATCCCTAAGCCTTTTTTTTTGAATCAGAAAATTCCTGGCTTTCCCAGTGGAAATGCTCCCTTAAAGTATGCAAAGTTTCCCCCAAAAGAATAATCCTCAGGAGGGAAAGCAGAGGGAATGGAATCCTCTGCATCAGAATCCTCACATGTAGGTAAGGACAAATTCAGGATATTAGAAGAGCCAGACGAAATAGAATCCTGATCAGGAGATTCATAAGCTCAGTCCTAGGCCTCTTTGAGGGGGTTGACTACCCATGATTACAGTAATTAGATCTTCAGCCATTTTTATTATTTGGTTTTTAGGTATAGGGGCCTGAACATGTGGCCTGGGCATCGTTTTTTTAGACATGGATTGAGATTTAGGCCTTAGTAATGAAGGCGGTGTCGATTTAATATGCAAGTCTGTAGGCCTGAATACACCCTCAGAAGCCGGTGCCTGCACAGCGGCTCCGGACCCATCCAAGGTAGAGACATCCGAAGGTTCCATAGGTGAAGCATCTCGCGGCATACCGGACTCCGAATGGGTCTCAGTAGAAGCCTGCGAATTAGAAGTAGCAGGTATCAGGGGCTGTGAAAGCGTCTCACTGAATACTGGCGACTGGCTTAGGAGAAGCGTCATCGGCAGTTTTGGACCTCGGTGGCCTGTCTCTGCCTTTACGTTTTTTCAGAATCCCAGTAGTTGAATGGCTAACCAATGACATTTCTGGATAATTAAACCAAAAACCTAAATATTTAGAGGCAAAAATGTACCGACGACTGATAGTGTGCTGATTAAATAAAGCACAAAACTGACAGCAAGGTACGTCGTGGTCAGGGCCTAGGCAAGGAATACAGTACGAATGAAAATCTTTATGAGGTATTTGCTTTTCACGAGTAATGCAATTATTAACTTTTACTGACATCGGTAAGGAGCAAGAAAAAGTTTCCCCAACGGGGTACTTAGCTTTAAGTTGAAGACTTTGGTTCTAAAACTCGAAAACAAAAATTTCAGGAGTCGGCCAATCGGCACTTGCAAACTGCTTCTGCTTCGGGCACCGCACGGCAAGAAAGACTGATGTGATGGCATCAGCTGAATGTTTTATACCCCTGACTACCCCATGGGAGAAGGGACAGCAACTGACACAGGACCCCAAGAGTTTGTTAATCAGGCCGACTGAGGGCAACCTGCCAGCAGATTACCCAAATGTACTGACTGCAACAGTGAAACACGAAGAACATCTTCAGATGCTTGCCATTTGAAATGCTCCCTCATGAGAGAGATTGTATCTCCAAAGATAATTTCTTCCCCTGGAGATTCAGGAGTACTGGAATCTTCCTCCTCTGGGATGATGAAATCTTTTGGGGACTCTATTTGGGATTCATATGAAAAGGATTCCTCTGAAGAGCAGTACTCTTCCTCTGAAACCTGTAAGGTAGGTCGAGTAGTGGGGGATGGTGGGGCCTGCTGTCTGCAGGGTCTCAAAAGCCTTAAAAAGGCTCTGAGAGAAAACTTCCCATCCAGTAACTTGCTGGGTTTTAGTGTGTTTAACTTTGTTTTTTTCTTTAAAGGAGTAGTTGGTGGAGAGAGAATCGGAGCGAACGTCTGTCTGGGTGGGAGAGAAGGAGCTAGGCCCTCCGGTAGACTGAGTCATGGTTTCCCTCTGCCATCCGGATCTGACGGCTGAGTAGCCTCAGTGGATGTATTAAATGTTTCTGCAATCCCAGCTTCCATAGTTATTCCCAGGCCTGGCTTGGAAACCGATGTCTGGGAAAAAGCAGGGCTTTCATCAGCCTCAAGAACCTTCTTGGACACCCGAGGCACAACAAGGGATGCCGGCCTAACTTTTTTGACCTTCTTCCTCGGCAGCTCTTCAGATGGGCCTACTCCCCCCCCCCCCCTCCATACCAAGGACATCTGAGTCTCTGATTTTCTAAATAAAATTTTAGTGTAGCAAGACGGCTGCGAAGGGTTTTAGGAACGAGAAAGATTTGCAAATGGGGTAGGACGTACGGTCGTGGGCCTCGCCTAAGCAAAAAACGCACTTCTCATGTGCATCCTTGTGAGGAACTTGTCTTCCACATGCACACTTCCCCTTTCTAGCTGACATAATAATCAAAGGCAATGAAAAAAATCCAACAGGGCACTTATCTGTATTGGTAGGATGAAACGGTCATCCGATCTGGAAATTTTAACAGCAATCTAAAACGCGAGCTGCTTTTGGAATCTGGTGAACAGGAGTCCGGTGTTCACTGTGGCAGAAAAATTCTGAGGAGGGTGCGTGCAGACGTCACCTTTATACCCTACAGCACTTTATGGCTCTTACAAGGGACATCATACGTTCCCTCCAGAAACAAAGACTTTGGTATACTGGCCGGAAGGTGGCGCTGCAGGCAGCAACTCCCTACTGTTATGAATACTGCAACATGTGAATAGAAGGACATCGTTTTTTCTGTTTGGTAGAAGATGATGATGAACTGATTTCGGTCCTGGATCCAGAAATGGCCTCTTCAAAGTCCCCCTTTCAGCATGCCTTTCAAAATCAGTTTCTCTGCTCAGAGTTCTGGCGGAGAAACCATGACAAATACAGCAATTTTCTTGTACGCGACCACCACCTAAACAGTACACGCACCACACTTTGCCATCTGAACTGGGCATTTTTCTATCACACTTCTGGTACGTTTTAAAGCCAGATGTGCCCTTAGAAGGTTTGACAGGGGACACTGATTTGTCAGCCATGACACACACACACACACACACACACACACACACACACACACACACACACACACACACACACACACACACACACACAAAGGAGAATAGAAAATTATTATTTTTTTTTTTTTGGAGAAAAAGAGAGACAAAAGGGTATCAACTATGGTATCCAAGAAATACCTCTAAACAGGTAACAGAAGAGTACCAGCACATGTAGAAAGGCGGTACATGGAGAGAAAAATTACACATACACATGTAAAAGTGAAAGCTAGAGGAGTGGGTAGAAAGATAAAGTACTTAAGAAGCAGAATGTAGGAAAACTAGTAGAGATTTGAAAAAATTCAGTGAATAAAACTTACTTAAAGAACTGCCAAAGCTTGAGAGAGGTCATACTCGTCTGACACACAAAGTGGCAAATGAGATCTGAGATAATTTAGACAGGAGCAATATGGGCAGAGCTGAGCTCGACAGTTTAGAAGGCGCAAGCTGAAATAAACGTCCGAGTCGGTTCCAAGGCTTGGAAAAGAGCCCACAGTCAAGGAATAAAAGAAGACTGACAACATATATTCAGACTTCAAAGAATTTTTCATGAGGTAGAGAGAAAATGCTGGAGGTGTGATGGGAAAGACAGAGGGGTAACTGGGAATGTGTTTTTTGGGAGTGTAATAAGTTGATAAAGTTTGCTACGACAATCTGTCAAATACTTGGGAAGTAAATGCCTTTAACTAAGAAAACTATTCTGTTGAACTGGGATATGGGATCGGAAAGTACAGTTTTGTACCTACCATAAATGTAGATGTTCGAAGATCCACATTGCTGCAGTCCTAACACTTGGGTAGTCCGCTGTCCCAGTCGGCCCGAATACCAAAGTATAAGGCTGACGTCGGTCAAGGCGCATTAGTCTGACGTCAGGACGCCAGGGTACAAATGCGCATGACCGACGTCATATCCTCAGTCTTTTCTTGCCCCAGATGTCAGAAGACCCTAAAAAGATAAGGCCAAAACCAAAAAACACCAAACACTTCCGTACCAAATATATGTACAATATATACAAATTTACAAAAGTACAACCCCACCCACACCACCACCCCTAAACACAGAGGGGAAGGAGGGAGGGTAAATTGGACTGCAGCAATATGGATCTTCGAACATCTACATTTATGGTAGGTACAAAACTGTACTATGTTCTTCATCTCACATTGCTGCAGTCCTAACACTTGGGTAGAATCCCAAAGCAGAGGTAAGGGAGGCTGGCAAATCATAAAGAAGCAGGAGCTGTCAACATGCCCTGCAAAATAGCCGTGGCAAAACCAGCCCTAGATTTAGAGTAGAGAGGAAGGTGGTAATGCTTAGAGAAAGTATGCACTGAACTCCAAGTAGCTGCCTCCAAAATATCCTTAGTTGCCACCCCTTAGAAATGCTGTTGAAGTGGCAGTAGCCCTAGTGGAATGAGGCCTAATCCCAGCTGGAATCTCCTTGCCATGATGGGAATAACAAAATGCAATGCAAAACCCAATCCACTTAGAAATAGTTTGTTTTGACACAGGCTTGCCCTGAGAACTCAAAGCAAAAGAAACAAACAACTGCTGAGACTGCCTAAAATCCTTAGTCCTGCTTAAATAATAACGCAACTGCCTGTGTACATCTAAAGTGTGCAAAATCTTTCCCTTATTTTGGGGATCTGCATAAAAAGTAGGCAAATGAATAGTTTGGTTTAAAGCCACACTAGAGACCACCTTAGGCATAAAGGAAGGATTAGTACGTAATGATACCCTATCCTTATGGAAAATCAAAAGGCTCAACCGCCATAAGGGCCTGCAATTCAGAAACCCTTCTTGCAGAAGTAATGGCCAACAAAAAGCAGTCTTCCATGACAAGTATTTCAATTCAGCAGTAGCCGCAGGCTCAAAAGGTTGTAGAGTAAGTTTCTCCAACACAAAATTGAGGTCCCAAGCAGGAGTAGGAGCTCTACGGGGGTCTTATATTCTTTGCCCCTCTAAGAAATTGCTTGAACAAAGGATGAGAAAACAATGGTGGGTCACAATCATAGTGAGCTGAAATTGCTGCAGCATGAATCTTAATGGAAGAGAAAGACAAACCTTTGTCCAATAACTCAGTAAGATATTGAAGAGCCACACTCAAATTAGGCTCAGAAACCTCCAAATCCTTTGCTGCACTCCAAAATAAAAATCTCTTCCATTTTTCTGCGTACACTTTCCTTGTACTAGGTCTTCTGGCTTCCATAATCACATTCAAAACTTGTTGAGGAAGTTGAGACCTGCTGTGGTTCAAAACAGAATATGCCAGGCTGTTAGATGAAGAGAGTGAAGCTTGACATTGAGTAGATGACCGTCCCTCTGAGACAATAGGTGTGGAATCAAAGGTAAAGGCCATGGAGGCTTCCTTACCAGACTCCTCAGTAATGGGTACCAGTGTTGCGAGGCCAATCTGGAGCTATTAAAATCATCCTTGGCTTGTCTTGTCTGACCTTTAGGAGTACCTTTGGGAGGAGAGGCAGAGGTGGAAAGGCATACACATGAAGATTTTTCCAACTGAAAGAAAGAGCATCCACTTTTCAAGCTGTGTGATGAAACCTTTTCGTGCAAAACTTTGGCAGCTGGTGGTTTAGTGGAGAAGCGAACAGATCTATGTCTGGAGTTCCCCATGACACTGTCATTTTCCGAAATACATGAAGATCCAGTTTCCACTCGTGGGGATCCATGATTTGCCTGCTTAACACATCTGCTAAGGAGTTCTGTGCTCCCGGCAGAAACATTGACTGAAGATTTAGTTGCAAGCTGAGCGCAGTCTCCCACAAAATCATTGCTTGCCTGCATAGAGGATAAGAATGTGTTCCCCCTTGTTTGTTGATGTACCACATGACAGTTGTGTTGTCTGTTAGAATCAACACCTGCCCTGGAAGAAGTAACTCCTTGAAAGCCATTAAAGCAAACTGGACTGCTAACATCTCCTTCATGTTGATATGTAGATGCTGTAGACTGGCAGGCCACTTGTCTTGAATCCACTTTCCATTCAGATGAGCTCCCCAAGCTATGTCTGAGGCATCTGTCGTTAGAATCTGACTCGCCTCTGGCCGGGTCACAGAGAGTCCCTTGTTTAGGTGACATTCCTGAGCCCACCACAAAAATTCCTTTTGAATGCAAGGTATTATTTGAATGACAGTGTCCAAATCCTGGCAGTGCTGTGTCCATACATTTTTGAGATACCACTGCAGCTTCCTCATATGTAGTTTGGCATTGGGAAGCACCAGAATACAAGATGCCATGAACCCTAAGGCTTGAAGGACTGTCCTTGCAGTCAGCCCGGACTGAAGAGATAGTTGATGGAAGTAAAGGGAAAGATTCTTTTGTTTGTCTGGGGTTAAAAAGGCTATCTGGGTTGCTGTATTCAGTCTCACACCCAGAAAGCACATGTCTTGAGAGGGTACTAGACTGGACTTTATTTCGTTCACAGAATACCCACAGGCATCTTAGCACTGCTATCACATATTCCAAATGCTGAAAAAGGTCTTCCTTTTCTTGAGCCAGAATCAGGCAGTCGTCCAAGTAAGGATAGATTTGTATTCCTTTTAGCCTGAAGTAAGCTATCACTGGAGCCAGAACTTTTGTGAATACTCTGGGCGCAGTGGATAAGCCAAAGGGCAATGCAGAGAACTGATAATGAGAATTCCCAGCTCGAAAACGCAGATACTTCCTGCAACTTAGTCTGATAGGCACATGAAGGTAAGCCTCCTTGAGATCTAAAGTTACCATCCAGTGATCTTTTCCCAGCAGAGGTAAAAGCTGTTGTAACGTCAACATTTTGAACTTGGGAATGTCCAGATAAGTGTTGAGGATAGATAAATCCAAAATTGGTCTCCACGTGTCCCCCTTTTTGGTACTAGGAACAGGCGAGAATAAAATCCTAGGCCCCTTTCTGGCACAGGAACCGGCTGAATGGCCCCTATTTGGAGTAACAGAGAAATTTGCTTGTGAGCCTCTTTTCTTTGTAGAGGAGGAATGTCTGGCATGCCTTTGAAAGGAGGCAAGGTATGGAAATAAAACCTGTAACCGTGGTGAATGATATCCAATACCCATCTGTCTTGGGTAATTAAACTCCAATTTTCTTTGAAAAGTGCCAGCCTTCCTCCCAAAGGTGCTGCCAGACGAGAAGGCTCTGGCAGCTGAAAAGGCAGGTCATTGGGTCTGTTTACGAAAGGACTGACCCCTGCCCTCACCAGAAGACTGAGCAGGTGAACTCCCTGTTCTAGGCCTAAAAGAACCTTGAGCTCTGCCCCTACCACGTCTAGACCTACCCCTAGACTGGGAATCATAAGAAGGATATGTCCACCCCTTAGTAGGCCAATTTCTACTAAACTTCGGAGGCTGAACCTGCAAAAAATAACAGTCTGCATAGACTTAGCCTTGTCCTCCATTTTCTTTAAAACTGCTTCCACAGGCGAACCAAACAACACATCAGATTGTAACGGAGCATCTAAAATCCTTGTCTTGACATGCTCAGCTAAATTCTGATCCCTCAGCCAGGCGTGCCTGCGAAGAACAGAACCAGTGGCAGCCACCCTCGAAGAGGCCTGTACAGCATCAAAACCACATTGCAAAGAATGCTTACCCACCTGTTCAGAAACATGAACTAAATCCTGCAACTCTTTATACTCAATACCTTCCGCCAGAGCATCCACCTTAGACTTCAATTGTGAAAGGAGATAATTTTGGTATTTTAACGTGGAACTGGCAATTCAAAGCCCTCATGGCTAAAGTGGAAGAAGTATACACCTTCTTTCCCCATCTATCCAAAGCCCTTGCCTCTTTATCAGGAGGAACAGGATTTTTAACAACAGAAGCCTTAACACCTTTAGGCCCCTGAGAAACAGTTTCTGGGTCTGCCCTAGAACTCCTAAAAAGATACTTATGAGCTTCAGGCACCCTATAATACCTATCCGGTTTAACTGGGGCAGGAGGCAAAGAATCAGGGTTCAGGAACGCCTCTGCAAAAACATCTTCCACCACATCCAGAACAGGAGGTATAGCTAAAGGCCTATGCTGGGGTAGAAACAAAAATTCCCTAAGCCTTTTCCTGGAATCAGAGAAATCTTGACCTTCCCATTTAAAATGCTCCCTCATGGAATGAAGAGTCTCTGAAAAAGAAAAATCCTCAGGAGGAGAAGCCGAAGGAGTAGAATCATCTACATCAGAATCAGAATAAGGAGGATACTCCTGTAAGTCTTCAGCCGAAGACTCAGAAGCCTCCTCGAACACTGCTCAAAACTCTCAAGCTCAGGTTCCACCCTAGGCCTCTTATCAGGAGGGGCATAGAACCTCTAATCATAGTAATCAAATCTTCTGCCATTTTAAGCATATGTTTCTTAGGCAGAGACCCTGAAGAACTAGGAGAGACACCCACTGAAGTTAAACCTGGCCTGCCTCTCGAAGAAGCCTTGGAAACAGAAGGAGAGGGCCTAACCACCTTAGGAAGGGAGGGAGAACAGCTACCTGAGAAGCCCCTTCAGCCTGGCCTACCTCCTGAGAGGACACATCTTGTAACAGTAAAGTCTCTCCCTGAGACTCCAAAGAAACTTCTGGCAGAACCTCCGGCTCCACCGAGCCCTCTAAAGAACCGGCCGGGACAGACGGTTCTTCCAACCTAGGCTTTGCTGCTTTGTCCTTGCGCTTTTAGAAGCGGGCGTCGGAGCATCCGGCGGCATTTTATAATTACACGCTTCCCAAAACTAACCTGGCACAGTCTAATCTTCTCTTTATAGTGCGTTTGTTAAATCTAGCACAAGAGCGACATCCAACAACGTCGTGCTCAGGCCCTAAGCAAGGTATACACAAGGTATGGTAATCCCTATGAGGTATCTGTTTCCCACAAGAAATACAGTTATTCACTTTTTCTGACATCCGGTTAAATACTGAGGCAAGAAAAACAAAATATTCCCCAACGGGTACTTAGCCAACTTTGATTCGGTCTGAAACTCCGACTTCAGAAAATTTCAGAACGCCAACCTGCACTCGCAATACTGCTTCTGCATCGGACCATGCGGCAAAAAAGACTGAGGATATGACGTCGGTCATGCGCATTTGTACCCTGGCGTCCTGACGTCAGACTAATGCGCCTTGACCGACGTCAGCCTTATACTTTGGTATTCGGGCCGACTGGGACAGCGGACTACCCAAGTGTTAGGACTGCAGCAATGTGAGATGAAGAACATCTGCCTTGACATGGAAAGCTTAATTAAGTTTACAGCTACTGGCTGCCAAAAAAATTACTAGAAAACAAATATAAAAAGCTAAACCAACTGTAATTAAAGTACTAACTATTGTAAAAGAGAAAGAATTGAAAGTGGAATCATTATAAAAGGGAAGGAGTCTATCTCGCATAAAAATAAATGCAATTTGTGGGAACAAATACATGCAGAATAATAACGTTCAGGAGAAAGAGTGAAATTTAAGGGAAGGCAGGAATCGAGCTATTTATTTAATGTTGGAGTAATGACAGTCGTTATAAAGAAAAACATACGTATTATGTATTGCATGTAAATGGAAAATATTAATACAATTTATTTTCTTTTCTGTTACTGTATGTGTGCCTATGTTCTAAGTGATAATTTAATGTGTAAAAACACCCCAAAAAGAAACATTTGATAAACATGCAAGTTTTGAGTACTGCCACTGTAAACAATGAACAGTGCACTTCTGGTTACTACCCAAAAAGAAAAAAGGCACCTGAAGAACACAGTAAAGATATACAACTTCAGCACAAATCAGACAGTCTTTTCCTCATTTAAAACATACAAGTCATCCAAAACTTAATTTAAAATCTTTGACTACAATTTAAACTAAATGTCAATAAGAACACATCCAAAGTCCCCCAACAGCTTTAACTTAAAATCCATAACCAGAAATTTAATGTTTATGGTTTAAAAAGATGTAGTGAAGATACCTGATCAAGAATAAAGTTGCGTTTTTTTCTGGGGGCAATCTGAATCAATTTACTTAAGCACTTTGTGGCTTCTTGGATCAATGTTGTCCGATGCTGGGGATCAGCGTTGGGACATTCTAATCCCCTTTCCTAGCAAAAAAGAACACAGAAGTGAACTTCAACAAAAAGATATTTTTTTTTTTTTTCAGAATTTACTCCAGATGAAAACATTTACTTTACAAATTGTGGCCTTAACTACGGCATTCTTCATTAGTTGGCTCAGACAAAGCAATAGTTCACACACTGTATCCTTCCTAATTTAATTTCATGACACAACATATACAAAGTTATTGGTGATCTGCTGCAGTGTCTTCTGTAGTAGGCAGCTGCTGAGATTTTCTCTTCTGAAACCCCCCAAGCCAGCACATTAATAAATGCTCTCATCCATCCCATCCTAGGTAGCATATCCAGCCCCTGCACTACTCAGTTTCGCTTCCATCAAGTAAAAAGAAGTTATGTACTCACCATAACGTTCCATTTGAATAGTTGTACTTCATTTGTCTTCAACCTGCGGGTTTCGGGCATCGTCCTTCCCGAACAGTGCCCCCCCCCCCCCCCCACAACAAAGCAGGGTGAAAGGAACGTCCCTTGAGACTATCTGGAGAATGAATCCACCACTGAAGGGAGTTCCCTGCATACCCTCGAGATTCTCACTGGAGAGATGATAGGAAGGTCTAGCACGGACAATTGGACCACAAGTGTCCAGTGAAGAACTCTCATATGAAGTGGAGTCAACGGCAGAAGATTGATCATGGCCGCCACAGAACCCAGTGCCCTGAGAACTGCTTCAGTTGTGGGGACTTGAACATGAAGAATTTAAGACATGTAATTTTAAACTGCGTATCCTATCCAGGGTGAGAAAAACCCTCTTTTGAAGAGTGTCCAAATGTGCCCCACTAAAGTCCAGAATCTGGACCGACTCTAGAGAAGATTTGTTCAGCTTGATGGTAATACCCATATTGTTCGTTCAGTGAATGAAGTAATCCCTGGACTGGCAGAGTAGATCCTCTGAAGGGGCAGCAAAGAGCCAATTGTCCAGGTACGGGAAGAAATTAGTATCCTGGAGCCTCAGGTGAGCTGCTGCAACTGCCGTCACCTTGATAAACACCCTGGGGGCTGTGGTGAGACCAAAGGGAAGGGCTCTGAACTGGTAATGATTGGCTCCCAGCCGGAAGCGAAGAAACCTCCGGGAGCGGCTGTCCACTTTGACGTGGTAGTACAGGTCCTGGAGATCGATCAAGCACATCCTGTCTGTGGCCTGCAGAAAGGGCAGGATAGATTGAAGAGTGACCATCTGGAATTTTGTTTTGGTTACTGACAGGTTCAATGTGGACAGATGCAAGATAGGTCTGAGGTCCCCCATTCTCTTTGGCATTAAAAAAACCTGGAGTAAATGCGGGATCCAGACTGGTCTGGGGAGACCAGTTGGATGACTCATTTCTTCAGAAGCTTTCCTATTTCTAGCACTGCCTCCTCTCGTTGTGCAGGTGGGACATCTGGAAGAAGTTTGTTCGGGCGGGGGATGTTCCTTGAATGGAATGACATATCCACTGGATATGATTCAGAACACCCAGCAATCTTTTGTAATGGATCCTATGCCTTCGGGTGTGGCGAAAGGCGACCCCCCCCCCCGACTGCCTCCAGACCTGAGCAGTTGGGCAACCCCTCAGGGCTGCTGCCCAAGTCCCTCCAAGAAAGGTTCTCAGGACCCGAAATTCCTAGGACCCCCTCCTACCTCTCGGGCGGCATCTTTTGTGACCCCCCTCTGCCTCTGGGGGACGGAGAATCCTGAGCTTCCTGGGTAAATGCCTGAGACTTTCAGAAACACATCTTCATTCCTCGCTGATTACTGGAAAAGGATCTTTGAGGAGACGAGAAGTGGATCCCAAAAGCAGACAGTGCCCTCTCGTCCTTCTTGCTCTGGACCAGTGTCGCTTTCACTGACTCCCGAAGAGAGAACCATCATAGGGGGCGTTGGTGAAAGAGACCTTGAAGGGCTCCGAAAATTGATAAAACCGGAGCCAGGTGTGATGCTTAAATGCAACACCTGTTCCGTCCACCCTTGCAGCTCCCTCCATACCATGACGGAGCAGTCACATGGACGTGCTGGCAACTGCTTTTAGAGTGGCCATTAGAGCAGAGAAGGTCTTTTTGTCCTCCACCAACATGGATTCTGGGGGAGACTCTGATTTCCTTCACTAGATGTCTCTGGAGCCATATGTGTGCACCACATAGTTTAGCGCCCTCACACAGGTGGTCGCTGAAGCATATACTCGCTTCCCAAAATGGTCCATCGCTCTTGATTCACCATCATCGCATCTACTGGGGACCCCTTGTTCCAATGCGTACTGTCTGATGGTGGGCTCAGTACTTTGTCGGGGTGCTTAGGGATGGGCTGTACGGTGTCCATCTGTTATCAGATCCATGAGTGGTTCAGCAGGAGAGGACACCCAAAAGGTAGATGGGCGTGAACCAAATGCCTCCAGGAAGACAGACTCGTCTGAGGTCGGTTTGGGGGCTGACCCCCCCCCCCCCCCCCCGGGCAAAGGAGCTCCATGATATCTCCAAAGGAGACATCCTTGGGGGTGACCTTGGGGAACCTTCCCCTTCATCCATGTCCATGTCTTCTGTAAGGGACTCTGGGGGGAGAGTCCAAGTGCCTCCTCTTACACGTACGTTTGCGGGGTACCTCCTCAGGGGGACTCTCTTTGAAAGACTCTCAAACTTCTTCTTGTTCCACCGGAACTTGAAGCATAGCGAACACAGGCTGTCCCTGAGATGGCAAGATGGTCAGAACCGCACTCAGACCCAGGGGAGTCTTGACTGAGCCAGAGGACGAAATGGTTAGAGGTCTCGACACCAAGAGAACCCTCTGCACCACGTTGAATGCAGAAGGGGAATGAACCTCTTAGGATGTACTGGTGGGGCCCAGCCCCCTCTGACCCAACAGGAGAGTCTGAGCCGAGCCTCCAGGAGCACAGATGCTGTGCGGGATGCACTCCCTCGGATCCGACCTCGAGGCTATGGCTCAAAGAGTTCAGATCTGATCCAGTCGGATCCAACAAGCTCAAGGCAATGGGCGACGTCGAGGTATATGGCACCGTCGGCACGGACCCCGAGAGTCCTCTGATGCAAAAACTCCAAAATCGCCAGCCGGATTGGAGGAGGAGTTATTGGTCGGAACAAAGGTGGTAAGGAGCCCCCTCCAGAGGGAAAGGACGCCGGCAAAAGCTCCATCTGGATCTGGGTGCGGATAAATCTCCGCATCATCTTGTCCATCTCTGCTTCACTGAGAATTCGGGTGGAGCAGGACACCTCCACCGAAACAGGTCAGGAGAGCCGGTGGGGAGAAGACCTTACTGTGGATCGGCTACGAGTCTCCACAGGGCTCAGGGGGGGAACCTGGGGGACCATAACAGAGGAGATTCAGGCCCAGTCGGAGGCCTAACTTTGGGTGGTGGTCCCGCCTCTGACCAGCGGTCAGAGGACTGCTTACGAGAATGGTCTTTCTTTGCTTTGTCCCCTTCCCCAGACCTCTTGGTGGGAGTTTGAGTCCCTGAGGCCGGGGAAGAGGAAGTAGAAGCAGTGGCCGCTGCTATCCCTGACGGGGGAAGAAGGGACAGTAAGTCCCTGAAGAGGGGAGCAATCCCATCAGTATCAGTTTGTCCCACATGTCCTTAAGTGCCCTGGGATTGAAACCAGTGCAAATAGGACAGGGGGACTTAAGGTGATCTGCACCAAGTCAAACCACGCACAGAGTGTGGCCATCTGCCAGGGATAGCGTATGGCCGCACTCTGCATTTCCTAAACCTTGCCTTAGGGGCTTCTGCCATACCCAACACAGGCCCAAAAGGCACACACACAGACACGCTCTTCAGACAGAAAAAGAGGAGAGAGAAGGAAGTTTATTTATTTTTTTGTCCGACGTGGGAGGAAAGTAAAGGATGCAAGGAAGAAAATAGAAAGAAATCAGAGAGAAAAAAAAAGTTTTTTTCACTTATGTGACTCACTAGTTGGAGCTCAGAACCCATGCTTGAACTCACTATAGTGGCAAACGAGATCTGAAGGGAGAAGGGAGACAGGGGGGGTATTATGAATAACGAGAGAGTCTGGAGCTTGGATACATAGCTGGAAAATGCGGCCGTGTCAGATCTGATGTGGATCTGAAACCCACAGGCTGAAGACCAAATTAAGTAAACTACTTCAGAACTGAACGCACACCTTTCCAAGAAAGGAAAAAAATATGCAAGAATATAATAAATTAAACAAGTTTCAAATTATAAGGAAATCCAACCACAGCGTCAGGATGGAAATGCTGCCCAGATAAATGGTGTGACAGAAGGATAAGTGCAAACTACAGATGGCATCCACAAAATTTAACAGATACAGCAACATGTTATATCTTACTTCAAAGCATTCCGCAGTGGTTAACTTTTTTTAAAGCACATCTTGTTCATGTTACCTGTCAACCATCAGCCCACTCACTGCTGACTGAGCCATTCACATCACTGTGGCAAGGGTCGACCTAGAGGACAACCATTAAGAGTAGTTTGACATTTTTGTATTAGCCCTCAGAAACACTCAGCTTGCATAGTTGGGGAGGTGTGGGGTGTGGTGTGCAATGGGTTTTCCTTGCCAGTTATACACTTCAGCAAGGGACACTGCCAGCAGGCAGTCTTGCCTCTCTCCTCAAGCATGAAAAATGTTTCCCCCCAGTATCAACTAGACAAAATCATACCTTCCGATGAGCTCCTAAGTGCAGATTATCCTCCCTATCCCTCAGTAAAGGGATGCGGGCCAAAGCCACTTAACTCCTCTCCCTCTCTGGCTCCTCCTGTGCCAGGGCCATTAATCGAACCCCAGTCACCTGGGTCACAACAATAAGGACGCCTTCCCTCTGTGCCATGGAACCATTTTTGCAGTGCATAACTTTCAAAATTATTACTTGGGATTCTCCTTAACAACCTCCCAGGAGGCTGCAGCTAGAAAGAATACTAAAAGACAAGAGCTCAGAAAGCAGACTGCTGAAGCATGGAGTTAGCAAATGAGGCCCAACTCTGGGCATCCACATCTAAACAATGCTTAATGAAAATGTGAATGGTTACCAAATGGCCACAGCATAAACGTATGCAGTGGTGACATTTTTTCAAGCAAGTAAAAAAGGGAGCATATTTTGTAAGCAAGTAACAGCAGGAGTGCATTCTGTGAACATTTTTCAAATGGGAGTTCACTGCCAGATGACAAAACATCATACAGTTAAGACTAGGTCTCATTCAGACAATGATGGTTATGTCAGGACTAGTTTACTCAGTAGGATACCACACAACATAATATTTTAATAACTTTTATTTAATAATTCTGATGACTTCATTTATGAGCTATTGTCAAGCTTTAATCCCATCATGCTGGCAACTTAGATGGCAAAAGTTTATTACAATGAGACTGAATAATAGAATGGTAATGACCAATCACTGGAAACCTATATCAATGTTGCTAGATAAATGCAACAGTCAAATGTGTCAGTGGATAACGAAAGTACAGTTGTGTACACTTACCATAAATGTAGATGTTAGAGTGTACTCACTGTTGCAGTCATTACATTTGGGCTGGCAGGTTGCCATCCGTCGGCCTGAATAACAAAGTCTTGGGTCCTGCGTTGGTTGCTGTCTCCTATTCCATGACGTCAGGTCGTCAGGGGTATAAAACATGCAGCCGACGCCATTTTAATCAGTTTTTCTTGCCCCAGATGTCAGGTGCCCCCAAAATGGGGAGCAAAAATAAATATATATATATATATATATATATATACATACATACAACACTGTTATATATAAATGCACTTCAGAACCATAAAATTTACCTTCAACTAAAAGCAAATACAGCACAAAGGCTTTTGAGTATAGTGAAGGAAAGAAAAGGTATAGAAAGGGGGATGGCGGGTGGGTAATCCGGACTGCAACAGTGAATACACTCGAACATCTACATTTATGGTAAGTGTACACAACTATACTATGTTCTTCATGTTTCATTGTTGCAGTCATTACATTTGGGTAGAATCCCAAAGCTATGGATGGAGGATGGAACTGAGCAGCTATAAGGCCCTGCAGGACTGCAGTGGCAAAGCCTGCCGTGAATTTAGAAGAGAGGTAAATGATAATGCTTTGTGAACGTATGAACTGAGCTCCAAGTAGCAACTTCTAGAATGTCTCTTGTAGGGACCTTCTGAGAAAAGCTACTGAGGTAGAGGCAGCCCTGGTGGAATGGGATCTGATCCCCTTGGGCACAGGTTTACCATGCTGCAAGTAGCAGAAACGAATGCAATGGCTTATCCATTTAGAAATAGCCTACTTTGATATAGCCTTCCCCTCTGATCCTGCAGCAAATGCCACGAGTAGTTGCTCAGACTTTCTTAGAGATTTTGTCCTGTTTAAGTAGAATCTTAGTTGTCTGTGTACATCCAATGAATGCAGAATCCGCTCCCCCTTGTTCTGCGGATTTGGGAAGAAAGTTGGCAGATGAATGGTCTGGTTAAAAGCCACACTGGATACCACCTTATGCATAAAAGAAGGATTGGTCCTGAGGGCCACCCTGTCCGGGTAAAAAATAATGAAAGGTTCCACTGCCATGAGAGCCTGTAGTTTTGAAACCCTTCTAGCTGAAGTGACTGCCAAAAGAAAAGCGGTCTTCCAAGAAAGAAATGTTATATCCGCAGTAGCTGCTGGTTCAAAAGGAGGTAGGGTGAGTTTTTCCAGCAAAAAATTGAGGTCCCATGCAGGAGTTGGCACTCTCCTGGGAGGCCTTAAATTTTTGGCCCCTGTGAGGTACTGTTTTAGCAGGGGATGAGAAAAGAGGGGAGGCTCTGTGTTGTAATGAGCCGAGATGGCAGAGGCATGGATTTTTATTGAAGAAAAAGATAAGCCCTTGTCAAGCATCTCAGTTAAGTATTGCAAAATCTGAGGAATATTGGGCTTTGCTGTGTCTATTCCTTGTGCGTGGTTCCAAGCACAGAACCTCTTCCATTTATCAGCATATTTTCTAGTACTAGGCCTTCTGGCTTCTAAAATGACATCCATCACAGGTTTACTGAGGGATGTGGTTGGTAAAATTAGTTAATTAGCCATGCTGCAAAATTCAGAGTTTGGAGCGGAGTGTGCAGAATTTCATAGTTCTGCTGAGACAATAGGTGAGGTGTCTGAGGCAAGTACCACGGAGGAAGGTGTGACATATTCCTTAGAAGCGGGTGCCAGTGTTGGCGAGGCCAGTCCGGAGCAAACAGAATCATATTTGGTTTTTCCTGTCTGACTTTTAGTAACACCTTGGAGAGTAGAGGCAGAGGGGGAAAGGCATAGACTGATAACTTTTTCCAGATGAAGGACAGAGAATCCACTTTCCATGCTTTTTTGTGACGAGTTCTTGTGCAGAATTTGTCCAATTGATAGTTTTGGGGAAAGGCAAATAGATCTATGTCTGGGCTTCCCCATTTTTGTGTTAACATGCTGAAGATTTGTGGATCCAGTTTCCATTCATGCAGGTCCATAACATTTCTGCTTAGGTCATCTGCCAGAGTATTTTGCTTTCATGGCAGGAATTGAGCTTGAAGATGTATTTGGTAAGTCAAGGCTGTGTTCCACAAGGCCATGGCTAGTCTGAAAAGGGGGTAAGAGTGGGTACCCCCCTGCTTATGTACCACATAACTGTGGTGTTGTCCCGTCTTTATCAGTAGTTGACCTGGATGAAGTAAGTCCTTGAAGGCTGTCAGAGCATTCTGAACAGCTAGCATTTCTTTCTGGTTGATATGTAGATGCATTTGGTTTGGGCTCCATTTGCCCTGAATGCATCTCCCTGCCAGGTGGACCCCCCAAGCATAGTCTGATGCGTCTGTAGTTAGGGTTTGGGTGGCAGGGGGTAGAATAAATGACCGTCCTTTGTTTTGGTGACATGTCTCTGCCCACCAACGAAACTCCTGTTGCACGCAGGGAATGAGAGGAATCATTGTATCCAAGCTGTGACAGTGTTGACTCCATAAGCTTTTTAGGTACCACTGAGTTTCCTCATATGCAGTCTCGCATATGGAATTAGTAGTATGCAGGATGCCATGAATCCCAAAGCCTGCAGAATTTGTCTTGCAAATAACTGGGTTTTTGTTGCCATTTGTTTGAAGAATGTTGTCAGTTGCATTTGTTTATCTGGCGTGAGGTAAGCCATCTGGGCAGTTGTATTCAAGCTTGCACCCAGGAATGTAATTATTTGAGAGAGTACCAGTTGTGATTTCTTTTTGTTTATGGTGTACCCTAAGCATGCTAGAAGCCTTTTTACAAACGTCAGATGTTGAAGAAGGGTGTCCTTGTCCTCTGCCTGAATGAGACAATCGTCCAGATAACGATAAATTTGAATGTTTCTTTGTCTGCAGAATGCAATTACTGGTGCCAGGCACTTTGTAAAGATTATGGGCGCAGTAGATAAGCCAAAGGGCAGTGCAGAGAATTGGTAATGCAAAAAGCCTGCTTTGAAGCAGCGGTATCTTCTGCAAGATTCCCTTATTGTAATATGCAGGTATGCCGCTTAAATCTAGAGTGACCAACCAGGCATTCTTGCCTAGCATAGGCAGTAGCTGTTGTAAAGTCAGCATTTTGAATTTTGGAATGTCCAGGAACGTGTTCAGAATTGATAACTCCAGAATTGGATACCATGATTTGTCTTTTCTGGGTACCAGGAAAAGCCTTGAATAAAATCCTTGTCCTTTTTTCTTTTCTGGTACTGGTTGAATAGCCCCCATATCCATGAGGGACAAGACTTGTTTCTGGGCCTCTGCCTACTGGTTTGGTGGGAGATCTAGCCATCAGTTTGGAATTGGTAATGTGTGGAAATGAAATCTGTACCCCTGGGATACTATGTTTAATACCCACTTGTCCTGGGTAATTAAATGCCAATTATGAGCATGAAACGCTAATTTTCCCCCCAAGGGGGCTGCCAAAAGACAAGTGCTTGGAGATGGTAGAGGAAAGTCATTGAGACTGCTTACTGTAAGGTTGTGCTTTGTTACCTCCATATTTGGAGGTGGAGGCACCCCATTGCTTTGACCTGTAAGAACCCTGTGACTGATATCTGGAGCCTTTGGAGCTCCTGGGTTTGCCCTGAGTGGCTCTGTTGGACACAGGAATGGACCAATTCTTAGTAGGCCAGTGCCTACTGAACCTGAGTGGCTGCACTTGCAAGAAATCTTACAGTTTGCACAGATTTTGCTTTGTCTTCCATTTTCTTTAAAACCTCTTCGGCCTTATTACCAAACAGACTATCAGGCTGTAAAGGGGCATCCAACAATTTAGCTTTAACATGATCAGGCAAATTTTGCACCTTGAGCCAGGTATGCCTTCTTATCACAGATCCAGTTACGGCAGCCCTGCAAAGCCTCCAAGGAACCACATTGCAAAGTATGCTTTCCAACCTGTTCTGCTGAATGCAATAATTCCTATTTTCCACACAATCAGCAATCAACATTTTCTGTTTCAGTAAGCCCATAACATGCTGTTGATATTTAAGCATATGAAACTTGCAGTTTAAAGCCCTGATAGCCAAGGTTGCAGATGTATAAACCTTCTTTCCCCATCTATCCAGTGCCCTGGAATCTCCATCAGAAGGGGTAGAATTTTTGGCTGTAGTAGCCTTAACACCCATGGGACCCTGAAAAACAGTCTCAGGATCAGCAGCAGGATTTTTGAAAATAAATTTGTGGGAGTCGGGAACCCTGTAATATCTGTCTGGCTTACTAGGAGCCAGAGGCAGGGAATCAGGGGCCATGCTTGATTCCGAGAACATATAATCAACAATGTCTAATACAGGAGGTATTGCCAAAGGCCTATGTTGAGGAAGAAGAAGAAAATCCTTAAGCCTCTTTTTTGATTCTGAGAGGTCCTGACACTCCCAGTGAAAATGATCCCTTAAAGTATGCAAAGTCTCTCCAAAAGAGTAATCTTCAGGAGGAGATGCAGATGGGATAGGTTCCTCTGCAAAAGAGTCCTCATATGGTGGAATAGAAAATTCCTGATCAGAGGAGGAATCAGAAGAAATGGAAACCTGATCTGAAGATTAATAATCAGTGCCTTGCCTATGCCTCTTAACAGGGGGGGGGGGGGTTGGGAACCCCTGATCAAGGTAATTAAATCCTCAACCATTTTGATCACTTGCTTTGTTAGGCATAAGGGCCTGAGCACGTGGCTCATGTGTCGTTTTTTTAGACATAGAAGTTGGTTTTGACCTTGTGTTTTCTGCTGGCGTCGGTTTAATATAAAAATGTTGAGGCCTGAAAACACCCTCAGAAGCCGGTGCCTGCCCAACGGCTCCAGACCCATCCAAGGGAGAGACATCCGCGGGTTCAATACTTGCAAAATCTCGTGGCATACCGGACTTCGAATGGGTCTCGGTATAGGCCTGCGACTCAAAAGTAGCAGGTATCAGGGGCTGCGAAAGCGCCTCACTGAGTACCGGCGATTGGCTTAGGAGAAGCTTTGTCGTCGGTTTTGGACCTCAACGGTCTGTCTCTGTCTTTTTCCTTGCGTTTTTTTGTGAACTCCGGTAGTCGGATTGCTAACCGACGACATTTCAGGGTAGTGAAATCTTGAACCAAAATATTTAGAAGCAAAAATATACAGACGCTTAATAGAGCATTGGTTAAATTTAGCACAAAACCGACAGCAAGGCAAGTTGTGATCAGGGCCTAGGCAAGGAATACAGTACAAATGAAAATCCTTATGAGGTATTTGCTTCCCACAAGTAATGCAATTATTAACTTTTACTGACATCGGTAAGGAGCAAGAAAAAGTTTCCCCAACAGGGTACTTAGCTTTAGTTTGAAGACTTTGGTTCTGAAACTCGAAAACGGAAATTTCAGGAGTAGGCCGACCGGCACTTGCGAACTGCTTCTGCTTCGGGCACCACGCGGCAAGAAAGACCGATTAAAATGGTGTAAGCTGCATGTTTTATACCCCTGACGACCTGACGTCATGGAAGAGGAGACAGCAACCGATGCAGGACCCAAGACTTTGTTATTCAGGCCGACTGAGGGCAACATGCCAGCAGATTACCCAAATGTAATGACTGCAACAGTGAAACACGAAGAACCTCGAGATGTTTAACTTTTGTTTTATTTGTAAACTAATATAATTTTTGTGATTTGGAAATGCACATTTCTTCAAAAAAAAAAGTTTAGATCCATGCAGACGGACAACAGAGGTATGACTGCTGAATCCTACACAGATGCACTTTGTAAGTACTTACATGAGTGCATCCCTAGCGGAGCCAAGATGCTATCCTCCAAGGGAGGGGGGAGGCCAATCTGGTGGTCCTCTGCCATGGACAAACTCTACAACAGAGGAAAGAAACTGCTGCAAAAATAGTAGGAGCCCATGACTGGGGGGAATAAGAGTCCAATTTTGATAAAAAATAGAGAGTTTTCCTCCGAGGGGGGCTTCCAGGCAAGAAGTTCCTGCAGCCCAACAGAGGGAGTCATTGAGTTTGTTTTCTTTGAGTTTGTGACCTGTCCTCTCCCCCCCTAGGGGTGGAAGCAGTCCACTGTCTTGGTCTATAAGAAGCTTGTGTTTGAGGCCTTCCTCTGGAGCGTCTATATCTACCCCTCTGAGGCCTGTCTGAAGTGGGAAAGGAACAATTTTTTGAAGGCCAATTCCTGCTAAATCTAGGTGGCTGTACTTGTAAGAAATCTTTAACTGTTTGCATGGATTTCGCCTTATCCTCCATCTTTTTAATCACCTCTTCAGCTTTTGATCCAAACAAAACATTATGCTTAACAGGAGCATCCAATAATTTAGCCTTTACTTGTTCACTTCTAATGACTGTACCAGAGGCCGCAGCCCTACAAGAAACCTCCAAGGCATCAAATCCACAGTGTAAACCATGCTTCCCAACTTGTTCAGTGGCATGCAATAAGTCATGTAATTCCTTATCATCCGCACAGGCAGAAATGGAAGTAAGCTTTTGTTTTAAAACAGACAAGAGAAATTGCTGGTATTTCAGCATATGAAACTGACAGTTTAAAGCCCTAATGGACAAAGAAGCAGAAGTGTACACCTTTTTGCCCCATCTTTCTAAGGATCGAGAATCCTTTTCAGTAGGAATGGGATTTTTGGCAGAAGCGGCCTTAACTCCCTTAGGACCCTGAGAAATGGTTTCAGGGTCAACAGAAGGGTTCTTGTATAAAAACTGGTGGGAATCAGGAACCCTGTAATATCTATCAGGTTTAACAGGAGCAGGAGGAAAAGAGTCAGGGGTTAAGTTAGCCTCCGAAAGGCATCATCCACAATATCCAAAACAGGAGGAATAGCCAGGGGTCTATGTTGGGGAAGAAGAAGAAAATCCCTCAGTCTTTTCTTAGATTCCGAATACTCCTGTCCTTCCCAGTGGAAATGCTCCCTCATTTCATGCAAAGTTTCCCCAAAAGAGAAATCCTCAGGGGGAGAAGCTGAAGGAATGGATTCCTCAGCATCAGAATCCTCATAAGGAGGGAAAGAATATTCCTGGTCAGAAGAAGAAACTGAGGAAACAGAAGCCTGATCAGAGGAATCATAATAAACATCCTGCCTTGGCCTTTTATCTGGAGGGGGATGTGAACCCCTAATCATAGTAAGTAAATCCTCTGCCATCTTGAGTAACTGTTTCTGTGACTTGGGAGCCGGTTCAGAAGAGGCCTGTGTTGCAGTCTTTGATTTAGAAGGAGTCTTTGCCTTTATTATAAGCTGAGTAGGCCTGAAAACCCCTTCGGAAGCTGGTACCTGCACAGCGGCTCCGGACCCATCCGAAGGAGCATTGTCCGAAGGTCCTGCAGTAGAAATATTTAAAGGCCTGTTTGGCTCCTAATGAGAGTCTGTTTCGGCCATTGGTTCTGAAATGGCCGACAACAGGGGCTGCAAAAGCGCCTCACTGACGACGGCCGAACCTGAAGCTGGCTCCGCTTGTGCACTATCATCAGATTTGGACCTCGGAGGCCTGTCTTTATCCTTGCGACGTGTGTGAACTCCGGTAGCCGGAACCGTATCCGACGACATTTTGCAGTTAAAGCGCCTACCGAAGTAATGAAAAGCAAAATCGTACCTTCGCTTAATTGTACGCTGATTGAATCTAGCACAAAACCGACAACTAGCTACGTCGTGGTCAGGGCCTAAGCAAGGAATACAGTAAGAATGAAAATCCTTATGAGGTATTTGCTTCCCACATGAAATATAATTAACTTTTTCTGACATCGGAGTGGAGCAAGAAAAAAGTTTCCCCAACGGGGTACTTCGCTTTGAGTGGAGAAGAAAATCTTCGGACTGACGTTTATCAGAAAAAATAGTCAGGAGTCAGCCGACCGGCACTTGCGATACTGCTATCACCGCACGGCAAGAAAGACTGGAGAAGATGGCGTCGGCTGTCAGCTTTGTACTCCTGGCGCTCTGACGTCAGGGAGCAAGGCTGAACAGCCGACACCGGACCCAGACTTTGGGATTCTGGCCAACTGAGGGCTGCCTGCCAGCAGGGGAGAACCCTACAGTCATGACTGCAACAGTGAAACACGATGAACATCTCTCTGGTCAGCCTCAGTAGGAAGCTGGGATCCCTCATGGAATCCTCTAAAGCTAGTTATGAAAACCAAATCGCCACAGACAACCACAAAGCATTCTATAGCTATGTCAAGAATCTCAATGGCAACACTCAGATCTGCTCTAAGTTACAGCACAATGGCACTAAATATACAGAACCAACTGATATTGCCAACATCCTGGCAGACAGGTTTAGTGCTAACTTTACCCCCCCACCCCCTAAAGGGCCCATCTCTATACCAGAAGAATGCAAAATTCCTGTAATCACGGCTGCACAGGTAAAAACCACACTCTCCAAAGCCAAAAACACAGCATCCACGGGACCTAACATACCAGGCTGTGTTTTACATGAACTACAGAATGAACTGGCACGCCACCTAAGCACCATGTTCAATCATAACCTCATCTCAGGCTTTGTGCCCACTGAATGGCACACAGTGACTGTTATCCCACTCCACAAAGGGGGAGCCACCACGGACCCGGGGAACTACCTCCCCATTAGCCTAACGAGCCTGGTCTGCAAGGCCATGGAACTTATAAACAAAGACACTGGTAATTTCCAAACTCTGGACCCCGCCCAGTTCAGATTTGTAAAAGGTAGATCATGTCTCCAAAACCTGACAGACTTCTTTGAATCAGTCATCAAAGCTGTAGACGAGCGTAAGGTGGTTCACACAGCCTATCTAGATTTCACCAAGGCTTTTGACGCCATCCCCCACTGGAATTATAGATAAACTCACTAAACTGGATATAAATCCCTATGTCACAAGATGGGTTGCCAACTGGCTCACTGACAGAGCCCACACTCTGAAAGTAGCAGACTCCAAATCCGACTTCAGACCAGTGACAAGTGGAGTACCACAGGGTTCAGTCCTGGGTCCTCTCCTGCTTGGTATCTACTTTTCTGAAGTACAGGCTAACACAGAAGGTCTTTGGCTAATGAAGTTCGCAGATGACTGAAACTAGGAGCCATAAATGAAACTCCTAACTATGTGGACATCCTATAAAATGGCCTCACTGAGACCTGCTTGGTGTCAGAGAAATGGTCTCAAGCTCAATGCCAAAAAGTGCATTGTCATCCCCTTTGGTAAAAACTCTGTACCCATGAGTTACCACATAGGTGGTAGTCTACTTAACACCGAAAATGCGATGAGACCTTGGGACACAGGTGGACAGTAGTCTCTTCCTTTGATAATCACATCACCACAGTAGTCAGGAAATCCTTCTACATGGCACACCTCATCACAAAAGGTTTCTCATCAAAGAAAAAAGAGGTCATTTTTCCCCTCTACTTGTCACTCATTAGACCCATTATACAGTACAACGCCCCTTTTGGTATGTACCTCACAAGAAATCTACACCAGGAAAGGCCGCAGAAATACCTCACAGAGGATTACTGGGCTCAAACAGATGCCCTATGCAGACAGTCTCAAAAAACTCCAGCTTTACTCAATCGCAGATTGCCTACTCAGAGGCGATCTCTGCCCATCATACAAAGCTATGTCAAACCCAGAGCTGTTGGACATGCTCCACTTAAAGAAATCCCAATCCCTCCAAGCTATCTCTGCCCATCATACAAAGCTATGTCAAACCCAGAGCTGTTGGACATGCTCCACTTAAAGAAATCCCAATCCCTCCAAGCTACACGATCTAGGGACCTAAACCTTGTCACCACAATAAACAGAACATGCTGGAGGGATAGATTCCTGTCCCAGAGACTTCCCATATTCTGGAAAGTACAGTTGTGTACCTACCATAAATGTAGATGTTCGAGTGTATTCACTGTTGCAGTCATTACACTTGGGTTATCCTGCTGGCAGGCTACCCGCAGTCGGCCTGAATTTCAAAGTCCTGGTCCGGCGTCGGTTGCTGTCGCCTCTTCCCTGACGTCAGTGCGCCAGGGATATAAAAGATGCAGCCGACGCCATTTTCTTCAGTTTTTTTTGCCCCAGATGTCAGGTGCCCCCAAAAGGGTAGGCTGTAAATATGATGATCATAAAAAAGCATGCACATAACCTTCATCTACAAGCAAATACACCACATAGGTTGTATAGAATAGAGAGGTACAAATAAGTCCCAGCAAAGAAAAAAGGGGGATGGTGGGAGGGCAACCTGGACTGCAACAGTGAATACACTCGAACATCTACATTTATGGCAGGTACACAACTGTACTATGTTCATCGTGTTTCACTGTTGCAGTCATTACACTTGGGTAGAATCCCAAAGCTGAGGTTGGGTGGCTGGGCCTAAATAGAGGTTGGAGTGGCTATGAAGCCCTGCAGAACTGCAGTGGCAAAGCCTGCTCTGGATTTAGAGTAGAGGGGTAAATGGTAGTGCTTTGTAAAAGTGTGCACTGAAGTCCAGGTTGCAGCCTCCAAAATGTCCTTGGTTGGTACTCCTCTGAGGAAGGCTGCTGAAGTGGCTGCTGCTCTGGTAGAATGTGGCCTAATGCCCTTGGGCACTGATTTGCCATGTTGTGAATAGAAGAAAAGTACAGTTTTGTACCTACCATAAATGTAGATGTTCGAGTGCTAATACAGCTGCAGTAATCACAGATGGGTTCTCTGCTGTTAGGCGGGTCCTCGGTCGGCCGAATTCCAAAGTCTAGGTCCGGCGTCGGTTGTTGTCGCTTTCTCTCCTGACGTCAGTGAGGCCGGAGTATATAAGACACAGCCAACGCCATGTTCTTCAGTCTTTCTTGCCCCAGATGTCAGGTGCCCCCAGAAGGAAGGCAATACATAAATTATGTTTATATGTATATGCATGCAATGCAATATAATCCAAAATCAGTAGTTACAAGCAAATAAACCATAGAAGGGTAACCCAGTCAGGTTGTATGAAGAGAGTGTTAGGCCCCATGCCTTTACCAAGTGGGGAAGGAGGGAGGGAAACCTGTACTGCAGCTGTATTAGCACTCGAACATCTACATTTATGGTAGGTACAAAACTGTACTATGTTCATCGTGCATACAGCTGCAGTAATCACAGATGGGTAGAGTCCCAAAGCTACGCACAGGGTGGTAGGTACTAGGAGGAACTGGGTTGAGCCAGAATGCCCTGCAACACAGCAGTGGCAAAGCCTGCTCTAGTTTTGGAATATAAAGGCAGGTGGTAGTGTTTTGTGAAGGTATGTACAGAACTCCAAGTGGCTGCCTCCAAAATATCTTTGGTAGGAACTCCTCTGAGGAAAGCTGTAGAGGTAGCTGTGGCCCTGGTGGAGTGAGATCTGATACCTGTAGGAACAGATTTCCCATGATAGGAATAACAAAACCGTATGCAGTGGCCTATCCACTTTGAAATAGTCTGCTTGGTAACTGGCTTCCCTTGAGCCCCTACAGCATAGGACACAAAGAGTTGTTCTGATTTCCTGAAGAACTTTGTTCTGTCCAAATAATAACGTAGCTGCCTATGGATGTCTAAAGAGTGTAGCAGCCTTTCCCCTTTGTTTTGAGGATTGGGGTAAAAGGTAGGTAGGTGTATGGCTTGATTTAAAGCTATCCTGGATACCACTTTAGGCATAAATGACGGGTTGGTACAAAGGGAAACCCTGTCCTGATGGAAGATGAGAAAGGGCTGCACCGCCATGAGGGCCTGTAGTTCAGAAACCCTACAAGCTGAAGTGATAGCCAGAAGGAAGGCTGTTTACCAGGACAAATATTGCAAGTCTGCTGAGGCAGCTGGTTCAAAAGGAGGCAATGTTAATTTTTCTAGTATGTAATTAAGATCCCAGGCTGGTACTGGCTGTTTCCTTGGTGGTCTTATATTCTTAGCCCCTCTGAGGAACTGTCGTAAGAGTGGGTGAGAAAATAAAGGAGGATCCGTGTTGAATTCTGCAGAAATGGCTGAGGCATGGATTTTTATGGAAGAAAATGAAAGTCCACTGTTCAGCAGCTCAGCTAGATACTGTAATACCTGAGGCAAGTTCAGTTTTCTAGGGTCCTGGCCTTTTTTCTCATTCCAAGAGCAAAACCGCTTCCATTTTGCGGAGTAAGCTTTTCTAGTAGATGGCCTTCTGGCCTCCAAAATGACATCCTGCACCTCCTTGGAGAGTAGGGTCTGTTGGGGTGTTAAGGAATTTTCCATGCAGCGAGATTGAGTGTTTTCAGCTGACTGTGAAGAGTTTTGCAGCTGTGCTGAGTCAGCAGAAGAGGCATTAGAGGCAGGGACCAGGGAGGAGTATGTGTTAGGCTCGTCAGGAGCGGGTACCAGTGTTGCCTTGGCCAATCTGGAGCAATCAGTATCATCTTCGGTCTGTCTGCTCTTGCTTTCAAAAGCACCTTGGGCAGAAGAGGCAGAGGTGGGAATGCCTAAACTGTCCATGCTGTCCAACTGAATGAAAGGGCGTCCACTCTCCAGGCCTTTGGATGAAAGGTCCTTGAACAAAACTTTTCCAATTGATGATTCCTGTTGGAGGCAAAAAGATCTATGTCTGGCCTCCCTCATGCTTGGATTATCTCTGTAAACACCTGAGGATGCAACTTCCATTCGTGTGGATCTGTCATATTTCTGCTTAGATTGCCTGCCAGCGTGTTTTCCAATCCTGGCAAGTACTGTGCTTGAAGTTCGATATGCCAATCCAGAGCCAAGTTCCAAAGAGTCATGGCTAGTCTGCACAAGGGGTATGAATGTGTTCCTCCTTGTTTATGTACCACATTACTGTGGTGTTGTCTGTTCTCATCAGTAATTGTCCTGGATGCAGAAGGTCCTTGAAAGCTGTAATTGCATTTATTACTGCTAGCATTTCTTTTTGAATGATGTGAAGGTGCTTTTCCTTTTGGGACCATTTGCCCTGAATGCACCTGTCCGTCATGTGCGCCCCCCAGGCGTAATCTGAGGCGTCTGTTGTGATGACTTGATTTGCTTGAGGCTTGCAGAATGGGAGGCCTGTATTTGCTTGACATGCTTGGGCCCACCATAGAAATTCCTTTTGCAAACATGGAATTATTGGTATTATTGTTTCCAAACTGTGACTGTGTTGAGACCATAGGTTTTTTAGGTACCATTGAAGTTTCCTCATATGCAGCTTTGCACATGGGATTAAAAGAATGCAAGATGCCATGAAGCCCAGAGCCTGCAGGATTTTCCTTGCAGTAAGCCTGGTACATTTTGCTAGTATTTTGAAGTACTGAGTTAGTTGCCCTGTTTTTCTGGCGAAGATAGGCCATCTGGGTGTTTGTGTCCAAGTTGGCACCCAGGAAAGTTATTTTCTGAGATGGTGTTAGCCTGGATTTCTCTTTGTTGATTGTGTATCCCAGAGAATGTAGTAACCGTGTTACATAAGCCAGATGTTCCAGAAGTATGTGCTTGCTGTCCGCTTGGATCAGGCAGTCGTCCAAATAAGGGTAAATTTGTATCCCTTGAAGTCTGCAGTAGGCAATCACTGATGCCAGGCACTTTGTGAATACTCTGGGCGCAGTAGATAAGCCAAAGGGCAATGCAGAGAATTGATAGTGGATTGAACCTGCAAGAAATCTGAGGTATCTTCTGCAGCTTTGTCTGATTGGGACATGCAGGTATGCCTCCTTGAGGTCCAATGTTAACAGCCAAAACTCCTTGCCCAGCATGGGAAGATGTAATGTGAGCATCTTGAATTTTGGTACGAGTAAAAATGTGTTTAGGATGGATAAGTCCAAAATGGGTCTCCAGTCGGTTCCTTTCCTTGGTACCAGAAAAAGTCTTGAATAAAAACCTTGACCTTGTTCGTGAGTAGGTACCTCTTGTATAGCTCTCATGCTTATGAGCTTTGAAATTTGTAGTTGTGCCTCTGCCCTTTGATTGTGTGGCAGGTTTGGCATGCCTCTCATTTTTGGAAGAGTGTGGAATTGAAATTTGTAGCCTCTGTTTATAACGTCCAGGATCCATTTGTCTGTTGTGACAATATGCCAATTTCTTGCAAATAATGCTAGCTTTCCTCCCAAAGGTGCTGCCAGCTGAGACCTGCTTGGCATGGAAATGAGGGAGTCATTGGGTTTGTTTCCTGTATTGTTGTGCACTGTCTTCGCCACCTCTTGGTGCTGGAGTTTGCCATTGTCGGCCTCTATATGATCCTTGTGATTGCCCTCTGCCCCTTGTGCGTCTGTATCTACCTCTTTGGGGTTTGTCAGTGGCTGGAAAGGACCAGTTTTTTGAAGGCCAATTTCTGCTAAAACGTGGTGGTTGGACCTGTAAAAAAGCTTTGACAGTTTGCATAGATTTGGCTTTTTCTTCCATTTTCCGTAATATCTCCTCAGCATTAGTACCAAACAGCACATCCTTTTGTAAAGGAGCATCTAGAAGTTTAGCTTTCACATGATCAGGCAAGTTTTGTTCCCTAAGCCAGGCATGTCTACAAATGACTGATCCTGTAGCAGCTGCTCTACTTGAGGCCTCTAGGGCATCATAGCCACATTGTAAGGTGTGTTTACCCACTTGCTCTGCACTATGCATCATATCCTGCAACTCCTTCAAATCTGGTTGTTCAGGTTGAGACATTTTATTCCTTAATTGTGATAACAGGAACTGTTGATATTTAAGCATATGAAACTGACAATTTAAGGCCCTCATGGCTAGGGTGGCCGAGGTATATACCTTTTTTCCCCACCTTTCTAAGGATCTTGACTCTCTTTCGGCAGGAAGTGGATTCTTGGCAGTAGAGGCCTTCAATCCCTTGGGGCCTTGAGAAATGGTTTCAGGGTCAGCATTATGGCTTTTGTAGAGAAATTGGTGAGAGTTAGGAACTCTGTAGTACCCATCAGGTTTGACTGGTGCAGGAGGCAGGGAATCCGGGTTAAGGCAAGCCTCCAAATAGACATCATCAAGTATGTCCAAAACAGGAGGTATCGCCAGAGGTCTGTGTGGAGGTAACAAAAGAAATTCCCCAAGTCTTTTCTTGGAATCGGAAAAGTCTTGGCCTTCCCAATGGAAGTGTTCCCTTAAAGTGTGCAAGGTTTCCCCAAAGGAAAAATCCTCAGGAGGAGATACAGAAGGAATGGACTGCTCTGCATCCGAATCCTCAAAAGGGGAGTAAGAGTATTCCTCTACATCAGAATGTTCTGATAAAATGGAGCCTTGATCAGAAGAGGGAGAATCTTCCTCCACTCTGGGTCTCTTGTCTGGAGGGGGTTGAGAACCCCTGATAAGAGTAATTAAATCCTCAGCCATTTTAAGCATCTGTTTTTTAGGCATGGGGCCTGGAGATGGGCCTCTTGGGATCCTGCCTGGCTGCTTTGGATTTAGTAAAGGCCTTAATAGAAAAAGAAGATGAGGGTCTAAAGACACCATGGGTGGAAGTGGACCTGTCCACATTAGGAGGCTCAACATTAGCAATGGCTTCGGTGGTTGTAGTCTGGGAAAGGGCCGAGGTACCTGCGGTCTCGGGTACAGAGGACACCGCCAAAGGAGTGTCGTCGGTAGTCAGGGACTGCAAAGGCATCTCGCTGAGAACCGGACCACGTGTAGCCTGTTTTGGCGTGGTGTCGGTGGGGACCTCGGGCCTCGCGTGTCGGTCCTTGCATTTTTTGGACAAAACAAAACGGTAGTCGGAGTCTCAGACGACATTTTATAATCAAAGGCTTTACCAAAATAGTGTTGGGCGAACTCCGCCCGACGCTTAATAGTGCGTTTATTGAAAGTAGCGCAAAAGCGACAGCCCGAGACGTCGTGGTCTGGGCCTAAACAAGGTATGCAGAGGGAATGGAAATCCTTATGCGGTATTTGCTTCCCACAAGAAATACAATTATTAACTTTTTCTGACATCGGTCTGAGGCAAGAAAAGTTTCAACGGGTACTTAGCTTTAATGAAGACTTTGGTTTCCAATTTTTTCGTAATTCAGGACCTGGCCGACCGGCACTTGCGAACTGCTTCTGCTTCGGGCACCGCGGCAAGAAAGACTGAAGAACATGGCGTCGGCTGTGTCTTATATACTCCGGCCTCACTGACGTCAGGAGAGAAAGCGACAACAACCGACGCCGGACCTAGACTTTGGAATTCGGCCGACCGAGGACCCGCCTGACGGCAGAGAACCCATCTGTGATTACTGCAGCTGTATGCACGATGAACATCGTAGCTGAAGGATACACCCGCTTCCCTAGGCAGTCCATCATCCATGACTCTCGGTCAGGAGGGTGGACCGGGGAACTTTCCTGAGATAGTTCCCCTCTTCGTGGCTGCTGCTACCACCATGGCGTCCACTGGGGAGCCCTTGTTCCAGGAAGGCCTGCCAATAGGGAGACTTAAAACTTTATTGAGGCGCTTGGGAATTGGCTCCACGGTATCTGGTTCCTTCCACACCTGCAAGGTGATCAAATCCACTAATGGATCCGCTGTTGGGCACACCCAAGACATAGACAGGCCCGTGCCAAAAGCCTCCAGAAACACAGACTCAGAGGAGGGCTTGGAAGCAGACCAACCTCCCCACTGGCGCAGGATCGCTGGGAGGTGACCTTGGGGAGCCCTCCCCCTCATCTAAATCTGTGTTCTCGGTTAAGGACTCGGGGGAGTCCAAGTGCCTCCTCTTGCATGGAGTCATCCGTGGGGCTCTCTGTGGAGCGTTCGCAAGCCATGTGTTCCTCTGGGGGAACGGTCTGGGGCTCTTCTGGCACGGGCAGTCCCTCTAGTAAGACAACGGTGATCGTAGACAGAGCAGACGGTGTCTGGGCAGAGCCCAAGGGGGCAGTCAGGGGCCTCGATCCGATGGAGAGGACCCGTTCTACCACATCGAACGCCGAAGGAGATCGGACCTCCTGGGAAGCCAATAAGGAGGCCAGCCTCCTCGGGTCCAAAGTGAGAATCGGAGCCAGACCCAAAGTAGATGGAGCCCCGAGGAAGGGAACCTGGACAGACAAGGTAGGAGCCGCTGGTAAGGGTTCCACTCCCTTGGATCCGACCCCCAGGCTCCGGCTCTGAGAGCGGCTCGGATTTGAACTACTTGGATCCGAGATGCTCCAGGCAGCTGCCGGCGTGGAGGACCGTCGGCGCCAACCCCCCTGAGCAAGGCCAACCTCGGATCAGAGAACTCCGAAGCCGAAGGTCAGATCGGGGAAGGAGTAATGGGCTGAAAAAAGGGAAGTGAACTCCCCCCTCCTGAGGGAGGGGGGACTTGCAAGACCCCCATCTGGATCGGTGTATGGATAAAGCGCCTCATCATTCTATCCAGATCCATGTCCAACAAAGAACGGGTCAACCGAGACAAGGCCACAGACTCCGACCTGGCCAGTCGGGGAACTGAGGCCCGGGAAACTGGACGTACCTCCTCTGGCTCCAGGGAGAACCTCGGAGACCGGAGCCAAGGGGAGTCACGGATCTGAGCAGACATGTTCAGTGACGAGAGGTCCGGGGAACTCTTCCTCTTCTCCTTCGTCCTCGGCTCTCTCACCCACTCTCTACCTCTCCTCTGCTCCACTACCACAGGCTTAGATACAGGAGTTTGAGTCCTAGCCTGGGAGGGAGGGGAGTGGAGAGGCAGTCACGGCAGCCACTGTGACAGAAGCCAAGGACGAGGAGGGAGGTTCAGTGGCAGGCTTGAAGGCCTTTGTGGGCCAACTTGGCCTTTCTATCCTTCAAGGCTCTGGAGTTTATCCCCGCACAAATGGAGCAATCCACATTCTGGTGGGCCACACCTAAACACAATACAGAGTGTGGCCATCCGCTGGGGAAAGCTTATGGCCACACTTTGTGCAGTGCTTAAAAATAAGCTTTTCAGCCATGTTTAAAGAAGAAAGAGAACACTCAATAACGTTCTATCTGAAAACTAACAAACCCACTCACCACACTAGACTGACTAAAGGGGGGAGGGGCACCACAGACAAACTACACTAATTAACTACACCTACAAACCTACACACCTAAAGTGATGGGAGGGGAGAAAGGGTACCTATACTAAACTGAAATGGCTAAATTAGCCAAAATCTTGAGAAAACTCAGTCAAAAAACTCAGTCAAAAAACACCCTACTAGCTGGAGTTCTAGCGACACGATGCTTCACAAACCGTGGCAAACGAGATCTGGGGATGGAAGGAAGGGGAGGTGTATTATGGGTAAGGGGAGAAGTCTGGAACTGGGAGCTGATGCTAGTAATCTATGCCCGCTCAGATCCGATACTGATCCGTATTCCCACAGGTTGAAGATCAAATGAAGTAAGCTACTTCAGATCTATAATTCAAGGTGGAAAGGGATGATGATGATGATGCAGGGAGGAAGCTCAAAAAATAAGTAGAGAGTGGGATTTTGGATGCAGACTCTAAAGGAGAGCAACCAAAATCATACAGACTATTACATTTATAAAATAGCAGGGAGTGTTCTAAGAACCGCACCAGTACAAGAATGGAGAAAAGAGATTTTGGTGATAGGGTTGACTGTGGTCAGGGATACAAATAACAGGCAAGTGGGGCATGGAATTTATTGGGAGAAAATTGGCAAAGGAACCAAAGTATTGGGAACAAATAACGAGAAAGGGAAAGGTAATAGAATGGGAAGAGGCCAAAAATGTATTTGGACTGCAGGTTACAGATTGCCTTACCTATCAAGGATTGATATCAGAGTACAGGCAAAGGGAAAGAAATAGGGGGCTCCTAAATGAAGGACCAGCACTGGTACAGATTTTAATAGAATGTAGAACAGAAGCTGCAGTTAAAAAAGGGATAATTAGTAAAGCATATAAAATACTGTATGATAATTACAAAAATCAATCAGAGGAGTTTAGAAAGAATTGGGAAGAGGGATTCGATAAGCAATTCACAAAGACACAATGGGGGACATACATACATCTCCCAAACATGTCTAGAAGATTTAGGATCTTTGCCTGGAAAGGTTTACATAGGTATTTTTATACCCCAAGTAGACTCCAAAGAATTTTTCCTCAGGTGGATAGCAAATGCTGGAGGTGTGATGGGCAAGAAAGAGGTAGCTGGAAACATATTTTTGGAGGTGTGATGAGCTGGCAGACTTTTGGGATTCCCTGCGGGCTGCTCTGTTGGAGATGCTGGGTGGGCGGATTGGACTGACTGGGGAGATGATTTTTTTGAGTTATGCTACAGAATCGGAATTGCCTAGACACAGTAAAGCCTTGCTGAGTCTAATTATGGTGGCTGCCAAAAAAGCAATTACTAGAAAATGGAAATCCAAGTCCAGACCAACTATACTAGAAGTAGCGAATATAGTTAACAGAGATAAAACAACTGGAATTGGGATCTTTAGAAAAGGGAAGGAGCAAACTACATAGAAAAAATGGGAATTGTGGGAAAAGTATATGAAGAGCAGGAATGAGGTTTAAGCGGCAGGATTTGAACGAGCTATATAATGCTCAACTGCCAATGGCTAAAATGTTTATAAGTGATTAGTAATGTTTACAACTACAGTTGTTTCAATGGTGTCTGTGATGTAAACTGTTTACAACTAAAGTGATTTCATTTTGTATGTTTTTCATTTATATAAATGTAAGATTGTCTTTGTCACATTGTTTTATTTAAATATAAAGATTTAGTAGAAGTTATTCCAACAAATATTACATTTTCTTACAAAAGAGGGAGAAACCTTAAAGATATGTTAGTACATGCGAGGTATTCTAGTCCTAATATTAATTTAAAAGTAGAGATAGGTTTAATGGGTACATATCAGTGTAGGAAATGTATTTCATGTAAATATATTAGTAGAACTTTTGAGTGTATTAATGGTAGAAATTTTAAATCTTGTGGAATTTTTTCTTGTAACACAGTAGCAACAGTATATGCTTTAAGATGTCCGTGTGGACTGTTTTATATAGGAGAAAGTAAAAGAGCTTTTAAGGTCCGACTTCAGGAACATGTAAGGGACATAAAGAATAAAAAGTTAGAAAGTCCTTTAGCAGTGCACTTTAGAGACTAGTGCACTTTAGAGACTATCATAATAGTCAACCAGATGGTTTATTGGCAACAGTTTTGGAACAGATCACAATAAAAAATAATAATAGTGATTTAGTTAAACAAAAACTGTTATACAAGGAGAGTGTTTTTATATTAAAGTATGATACACTGACACCTAGTGGTATTAATGTAGAATGCAACTGGAAAGTATTTTTATGAATGAAATATATTGTGATTAATTGTTTGATTGTTAAATTGTTTTATTGGTTCTGTAATTGATGCTTTTGTATGGTATAAATACTCTTGAAATGTTTGTGATATTCACTCTCCTTGAAGGCGTGAGCCGAGGCGCTAGAGAGAGGGTAATAAACAGTGTTGGATCTTTCACTTGGTCGTTTTGCTTGGATTATCTTCTTTTTTATTTTTGGTTGTGCCTATATGTTTACAACTACAGTTGTTTCAATGGTGTCTGTGATGTAAACTGTTTACAACTAAAGTGATTTCATTTTGTATGTTTTTCATTTATATAAATGTAAGATTGTCTTTGTCACATGTGGAAACTTAATAAAGATGTTGGGGAAAAAAAAAAAAAAAAAAAAGAGGGAAGGGGGAGATGCATACAAAAACATCCCTTTCCAGGAAATTGTGAAGGCATCCACTCTCTAAGACTACAGGAGAGGGGGACCATGAGCAAAATAACTGTAGTTGTCTGTCCTGAGGGGAGGCAAACAGATCCATCTGTGGTGTACCTCGCGGGTGGACTATATCCTGGAAAACATCTCTGTTTAACATCCATTTATGAATTTGAGAAAATGACCCGCTGAGAGCATCTGCCTGGTCGTCGTTCTGTGCTAGGATGTAAACTGCCTATAGTGTTACCTTCTAGAGGGTAGCCAAATCCCATGCTTGAATGGCCAGTCTGCAGAGTAAGAAAGACTTGGCCCCCCCTTGCTTGTTGATGTACCACAGGACTGTGGTGGTGTCTGTGAAGATTCTGAGGGGACCTGGATATATGAGGGGAAGGAATGCCTTCAGGACTAGGAGAAGGGCAGTCATTTCCCTGATGTTGATGTGTTTTTTTCTTTTTGGAAGGTGGGGGGGGGGGGGGGTCCCACTGGACCTGCACCTTGAGTGGATTCATAGTGGCCCCCTCCATCCCAAATCTGATGCATCTGTGTACATCTGATAAACTGCTGTGGAAGGCTGTAAAGGAAGCCCTGGGTTCATATTAATTTGCTGAATCTGATCCACCACCTGATTTCTTTCTTTAGACAGGGAAGGAATGGCACCTGAAACTCTAATGGATGGGCATGCTTGGTCCATACATTCTTCAAGAACCAATTAAACTTCATCATGTGTAGTCTGGCAACAGGTAACATGGGGAAAGTGGCTGCCATCAGGCCCAGGAGGCGAAGGAATTCCCTGGCTGAAATGCAGTTTACTAGGAGTAGTTTTTGAAAAAAGTTGGTCAGTGAAGTGATCTTTTCTGGTGGAAGAAAGGCCTTTATCAAATCCGTTCTTATTCTACAACCCAAGAAAATCTGGTCTTGGGAACTTGAGAAGGCTGACTGTGAAGCCCAGACCTTCGAGGAGGGAAATGGTGAATAGAGGATATCTTTGCAGGGTACTTGGATCCTCTGCCTGGATGAGGAGGTCGTCCAAGTATGGGAAGACTGAAATGCCTTTTGTTCTGCAAGAAGTCACTAAGGGGGCTAGAAGTTTTGTAAATACCCTCGGTGATGTAGACAAATCAAAGGGCAAGGCAGTAAACTGACAGTGTGAAGAATGCATTGCAAAATGCAGGAATTTCCGAAATGCTGGGTGGATTGGGATGTGAAGATAAGCATTCTTCAGGTCTAAAGTGGCCATGAAGGAACTGGGTGTCGAGTGGAAAAAGGGTTTGCAAGGACAGCATGTGTAAAGTGGGTAGATGCAGAAAGGGGTTTAGAAGAGAAAAGTCCAGGATGGGTCTCCATGGGCTCTCCTTTCTTGGGACTAGGAAGGGCCTAGAAGCCTTGCCCTTCATGTCCTGGGGGTATCCTTTTTCTATAGTGCCCTGTTGGACCAAATCTTGAATCACTTGAGGAATGAGATGGACTTGTTTTTTTGGAGGGAGGGGTACACCTTTTGGGAAAGGTTTTTCCTGCCAAGTCATAAAATATCCTTTTTCCACGACTGAGAGAACCCAGCTGTCTGAGGTGAATTGTTACCACACAGGAAGACAGTAAGAGATGCAGTCAAAAAGGGAAAGGTGGTAAAGGGGGGGGGGGGGCGCTAATGGGGAGCAATTAAACATAAAAACACAAAGGTATACCTCCAACAAAAAATCAAATACACCAAAAAGGCTTTTAAGCATAGTAAAGGAAAGTAGAGATGTAGCCAAAAAAAGTTACGGGGTAGGAGGGAGGGTTAACCAGGACTGAAACAGTGAATACACTCGAACATCTACATTTATGGTAAGTGTACACAACTGTACTATGTTCTTTGTTTTTCACTGTTGCAGTCATTACATTTGGGTAGATTCGCAAAGCTTGGGTTGGGAGGGTGACTTAATGGCTAAGGTGTTTACCTTATAAACACAAGGTGCAGGGTTTGAGTCTCACAAGGGATAATTTGCTAGGCTTAAAATGGCTCGCAAGGGCAGTTAGCTTAGTACTAAACTATGGTTGGGAGGAGGAGTTTAGATAGCATTAGGGGCAGCTATAAGGCCCTGTAAGACAGCAGTGGCAAAGCCAGCTCTGGATTTAGAGAAAATTGGCAAATGATAATGCTTGGTGAAAGTATGTACAGAACTCCAGGTAGCAGCATCTAGGATGTCCCTGGTAGGAATGCCTCTGAGAAAGCCTGCAGAAGTAGATGCAGCCCTGGTGGAGTGAGGTCTGGTCCCCTGGGGGATAGGTTTTCCATGGTGCTTATAGCAGAAATGAATGCAATGGCTTAAACTTTTAGAAATGGTTTGCTTTGAAATAGCCTTCCCTCTGCCCCTGCAGAAAATGCTACCAGCAGTTGTTCAGATTTTCTTAGCTTAGTCCTGTCCAAGTAGAATCTAAGTTGCCTGTGCATATCCAAGGAATACAGAATCCGCTCCCCTTTGTTCTGTGGATTGGGAAAGAAAGTTGGCAAAAGAATGGACTGATTAAGAGCCACACTGGATACCAACCTGGGCATGAAGGATGGATTGGTTCTGAGTGACACCCTGTCTGCATGAAAGATGATGAAAGGCTCCACTGCCATAAGGGCCTGTAATTCAGATACCCTTCTAGCTGAAGTGATTGCTGAAAGGAAAGCTGTTTTCCAAGAAAGAAATTTTAAGTCTGCAGTAGCAGCTGGCTCGAAAGAAGGTAGAGTGAGTTTCCCCAATACAAAGTTAAGGTCTCCGGTTGGGGTGGGAGTTCTCCTGGGTGGTCTCAAATTTTTGGCCCCTCTGAGGTACTGCTTGAGCAGTAGATGAGAGAAGAGGGGAGATTCCGTGTTATAATGAGCTGAAATGGCTGAGGTGTGCACTTTAATGGAGGAAAAAGACAGGCCCTTGTGAAACATCTCAGTTAAGTATTGTAAAATCTGAGGTAAATTGGGCGCTGCTGTGCTCATCTCGAGATTGTTTCCAGGCACAGAATCTTTTCCATTTTTCAGCATAAGATTTTCTAGAACTAGGCCTCCTTGCCTCTAAAATGATATCCATCACAGGTTTGCTGAGGGATGGAAAGGGAGAGTTTAAGTAATTAGCCAGGCTGCAAGGTTCAGTGTTGGAAGCTGAGGGTGCAGAATCTGGTTCTCCTGCTGAGAGGAGGGGGTACCCAGTGTTGGCACGGCCAGCCTGGAGCAATCAAAATCATCCTTGGTTTTTCCTGTTTGACTTTTAGTAGTTCTTTGGAGAGCAGAGGCAGCAGGGGGAAGGCATAGACTGACAGGTTTTTCCAGCTGAAGGACAAAGCATCCACTTTCCAGGCTTGTGGGGAGTCCTTGTGCAAAATGTGTCCAATTGATAGTTCTGGGGGGAGGCAAACAGGTCTATATCTGGGCTCCCCCATTCACTTGTCAACATGTTGAAAATCCTTGGTTCCAGTTTCCACTCGTATGGGTCCATGAGGTTTCTGTTTAGTCCATCTGGCAATGTATTTAATTTTCCTGGCAGGAATTGAGCTTGTAGGTGCACCTAGTAGCTCAAGGCTGTGTTCCACAATGCCATGGCTAGTCTGCAGAGGGGTTAAGAATGTGTACCCCCCTGCTTGTTTATGTACCACATAACCCTGGTGTTGTCCGTCTTTACCAATAGTTGTCCTGGAAGAATGTAGTCCTTGAAGGATGTCCGAGCATTCTGTACAGCTAACATTTCTTTTTGATTGATATGCAGGTGCATGTGACTTGGGTTCCATTTGCCCTGAATGCAATCCCCTGCAAGGTGAGCCCCCCATGATTAGTATGATGCATCTCTTGTTAGGGTTTGGGCGTCCGGGGTGGTGTGAAAGGTAGTCCCTTGTTTTAGTGGCAGGTCTCTGCCCACCAAAGGAACTCTAGGTGTAGGCAAGGTATGATAGGAATCATTGTTTCTAGGCTGTGAGAATGTTGACTCCATAGGCTTTTTAGATACCATTGTAGTTTCTTCATATGCAGTCTTGCATATGGAAGTAGAAGAATGCAGGAGGCCATGAACCCTAAGGCTTGCAGTACTTGCCTTGCAGATAGCAGGGTTTTTGTGGCCACTTCTTTGAAGTAGGTTGTCAAATGAATTTGCGTTTCTGATGTGAGGTAAGCCATCTGGGAAGTTGTATTCAAGCTTGCTCCCAGGAATGTAATTTGTTGACAGGGTACCAGTTGTGATTTCATTTCGTTTATGGTGTACCCCAGACAAGTTAAAACCTTTTTTACAAATGCCGGATGATTCAAAAGCATGTCCTGTCTTTCTGCCTGAATTAGACAATCATCCAGGTATGGGTATATTTGAATACTTCTTTGCCTGCAAAATGCAATAACTGGAGCTAGGCACTTTGTGAATACCCTGGGCCCAGTAGATAAGCCAAAGGGCAGTGCAGAGAACTGATAGTGCATGTAGCCTGCTTTGAAGTGTAGGTATCTTCTGCAAGATTCCCTGATTGGGATGTGCAGGTATGCTTCCTTTAGATCCAGTGTTGCCAACCAGGCATCCTTGCCTAGCCTAGGAAGACTCTGGTGAAGAGTTAGCATCTTGAATTTTGGGATCACCAAAAAGGTGTTTAGGATAGAAAGATCTGGGCTAGGACGCCATGACTTGTCTTTTCTGGGTACCAGGAAAAGGCTTGAGTAGAAACCATGTCCCTTTTCCTCTTCTGGTACAGTTTGAATAGCCCTTATGCTTAGGAGAGAGAATACTTGCCTTTGAGCCTCTGCCCGCTGATTTGGTGGTAGATCTGGCCAACCGTTTTGGGTTGGTAGCGTGTGGAAGTGAAATCTGTATCCTTGGGAAACTATATTTAAAAACCCATTTGTCCTGGGTAATGAGTTCCGAGTTTTTTGCCTGCAGAGCAATCTTCCTCCCTAAAGAAGCAGTCAGTTGAGAAGGGCTTGGAAGTTTTAAAGTTAAATCATTGAGAAAGTTTACCACAAGGGGGAGTCTTACTACTCCCTGATTTGGAAGTGGGAGCCCCCCACTGCTTAGTGCTGTGCGTAACCTGGGACTGAAGCCTGGGTGTTCTGCTGGTTCAAGGTTTGGACTGAGAAGGCCTGGAAGAGGCAGGAAAGGATCAATTCTTAGAGGGCCAATGCCTACTAAATCTTGGAGGCTGTACTTGTAGAAAATCTTTAACAGTTTGCATAGATTTAGCCTTTTCCTCCATCTTTTTACGTACTACTTCTGCTTTGTTGCCAAACAGGCATTCCCGATTTAAGGGAGCATCCAGCAATTTAGCTTTAACATGATCTGGCAAAGATTGCCCCTTAAGCCAGGCATGCCTTCTAAGTACAGACCCAGTGACAGCAGCCCTGCAAGATGCCTCTAGTGAATCAAAACCACATTGCAAAATATGTTTTCCAACTTGTTCAGCAGAATTAATTAAATCCTGTAAGTCCTTATTTTCAGCACAGTCAGGAATCAACATCATTTTCTGTTTAAGCAATCCAATAATATCCTGCTGATACTTTAACATATGAAACTGGCAATTTAAGGCCCTAATGGCCAAGGTTGCAGAAGTGTATACCTTCTTACCCTATCTATCCAGCGCCCTGGAATCTCTATCAGAAGGGGTAGGATTTTTGGCAGTAGTAGCCTTAATGCCCTTGGGTCCCTGTGAAATAGTCTCAGGATCTGCAGTAGGATTTTTAAAAACGAACTTGTGAGAGTCAGGAACCCTGTAATATCTATCAGGTTTTCTGGGAGCAGGAGGGAGCCAGACTCCGAAAAGGCATCATCATCATGTCTAATACAAGGGGGATAGCTAAAGGCCTGTGCTGGGGCAGGAGTAAGAAATCCCTAAGCCTCTTTTTAGAATCAGAGTAATCCTGGCTTTCCCAGTGGAAATGCTCCCTTAGAGTATGGAGGGTTTCACCAAAAGAGAAATCCTCTGGAGGGGAAGCAGAGGGAATATAGTCCTCTGTATCAGAATCCTCATAGGTAAATAAGGGTAAAATCTGGTCATCAGAGGAAACAGAAATTTCAGAATCCTGATCAGAAGTATCATAAGCCAATTCAGTCCTAGGTCTCTTAGAGGGGGAAGGTTGGCTTCCCCTGATTAAAGTAATAAGGTCTTCAGCCATTCTTATCATTTGTTTTTCAGGCAAAGAGGCCTGACCATGCAGTCTGGGCGTCAGTTTTTTAGGCACGGTTCGAGTTTTAGGCCTTGAAGAAGATGGCATCAGTTTAATATGCAAGTCAGCATTGCCTGAACACACCCTCAGAAACCGGAGCCTGCACAGCGGCTCCGGACCCATCCAAGGTAGAGACATCTGCAGGTTCCACAGTTGAAGCATCTCGCGGCATACTGGACTCCGAATGGGTTTCAGTAGAGGCCTGCAAAACTGAAGTAGCGGGTATCAGGGGCTGCGAAAGCGCCTCACTGAGTACCGGCAAACTGGTGACTAGCTTAGGAGAAGCTTTGTCGGCAGCTTTGGACCTAGGCGGCCTGTCTCTGTCTTTATCTTTGCGTTTTTTCAGAATGTCGGTAGTCGGGTGGCTTACCAAAGACAGATCTGGATAACTGAACAGAGTACCAAAATATTTAGAAGCGTACATATACCGATGACAGATAGTTCGTTGTATAAATAAGGCACAAAACCGACAGCGAGGTACGTCATGGTGAGGGCCTAGGTAAGGAATACAGTATGAATGAAAATCTTTATGAGGTATTTGCTTTCCACAAGAAATACAATTATTGACTTTTAATGACATCGGATTAGAGCAAAAAAAAGGTTCCCCAAAGGGGTGCTTAGCTTTAGTTGAAGACTTCAATTCTGAAACTCAAAAACGAAAATTTCAGGAGTCGGCCGACCAGCACTTGCAAACTGCTTCTGCTTCGGGCACCGCACGGCAAGAAAGACTGACATAATGGCGCCGGCGGCATGCTTTATACCTTTAACTACCTGACATCATGGAAGATGAGACAGCAACCGACGCAGGACCTAAGACTTTGATAATCAGGCCGACTGAGGGCTACTGCAAGCAGATGACACAAATGTGATGACTGCAACAATGAAACACGAAGAACATCTGGTAAAGGGGGTGTAACAGAAAAGTAGATCTCCTCACCCAAAGGGGTAGGAGCCAGTAACGCACCCATCTGCCTCTGCACCTAGAGAATCTTTCTCACCATTCTTTCCACATCCTCTTCTGTTAGATTTCTGAAAGAGTGAGTGGAAATTATAGAGGGGGACCTGGGTCTCTTCAAAAAGGGTGAGGGGACCCTTGAGGGTACAGGGTCCACTGAAGGAGAATAGATAACATAGACTTTCTGTCCTCTGTCATCGCTTACCCAATATGCAGATGACTCTACTGTTATCTCTACTGCTGATAATCTCTCGGACCTCCTCACTGCCACGCAGACCTTCCTTTAAGTCAGTTGAAACCTGGCTCTTTAACAACTAGCTTACTCTGAGAACCCTAAGACAACTAAAACTAAGCTTTTACTTTTTCTTCCCAAAATGTAATTCATCTCAAATCAACCTTTTCTATACGATCTCTAAACACCCTTATTGATGTATAAGCCAGTACAAAACTCCTAGGTGTCACCATTGATGACCAACTTAAGTTTGCCTTGCAAGTAAACAACTGCATGAGGAATACCCACCAAAAACTCGGATTCCTTTACAGGAACAAAACGTTCTTTACAAATAAAGCTAAGGCAACCCTCTCTCAAGCCTCTCTCCTACCTACTCTATTATATGCCTCCCAAATCCTAACCAATCTCAATTCTACTCTCTTAGTCAAGCTGGAATCTACCTACAATAAGGTAACTAGATCTGCAGCACACCAAACATATAAATCCCAACATTGTCTCTTTCAAACACCTAAACTGGTTAGTATTCCATCTGCTTTTTTTCAATCAACTTCAGATTATTCATTTGATCCTTTATCAGTCATCTTACTGTCCTACACTATCTTCTCTAATCTCCATATATACTCCTAAAAGGCCTCTCCGCAGCTCAGACCAGGAACTACTGTAAATAAACAGTCCTAAATCAAAAATAGGCTGTAACCTCTAGGGATTCAACCCTTCCATTTCCTGGAACAAACTGCCATTAGCAATTAGGTCTATTAAACAACTAAACCAGTTCAAAACAGTGACCAAAGAATATTTGAAAAGTCACTGGACCTGTCCTTGTACTCACCCCTCCACGACTTTACTTTCCTATAAAATAACTCAACACTACCTATCCTGTACCTTTAATTCCCTTTACTCTTACTGCTAATAAACTTGAAGTACTACTTCATTGTCACACCTGCTTGATTTTCACTATTATATGTATCCAATATAAAGTCTGTTTATCATATGAGATAGATCTGAGTTCACTGTACATAGGAACTTGAATTGTATATATTTGTGTTGTTTCTGAATTATGTTAACACTGACTTGAACTGCATCCTTGTGGAGCTTTTCTCCCTGGCCC